>NC_081549.1:21622428-21636328 GCF_901000735.1 Corylus avellana
TCTAATAAATTTTACGGGTCTGTTTGTTGTCAAGGGCTTAATGCTACCTGGCCGATGCTTCAAATTGTAGATCTATCTTTGAACAATTTTATTGGTAAGCTTCCAATAAAATACTTTTCTAATTGGAAGGCAATGATGGATTATGAAAATGAGTCTCAGTCTCAGCTCAATCACCTTCGATATGAAGATGTGGCAATGGGTGTTTATTATCAAGATGTGGTAACAATAACTCTCAAAGGTACAAGGATGGAGCTAGTGAAGATCCTAACTATCTTTACCTCCCTTGACTTTTCATGTAACAATTTTGATGGTTTTATACCTGAAGAAATAGGAGAACTCAAATTACTATATTTTCTCAACTTGTCGTATAATGCCTTCACTGGTCAAATCCCGCTATCTTTAGGGAAACTGAGTAATCTTGAATCACTAGATCTATCAAGAAACAAGCTTACCGGTGAGATTCCTATTCAACTCGCAGATGGTCTTATTTTCCTGGCAGTCTTCGACCTTTCATTCAATCAATTGGTGGGACAGATTCCTCGAACTAATCAATTTGCTACATTCTCAGAAACTTCTTATGAAGGGAACACAAAATTATGTGGTTTTCCTTTGAAAGAAAAATGCATACATGAAAAGTCAGGATCATCATCTCCAACATTGGAAGAATTACATTCAAATTCTGGGATTGCAATTGATTGGAACTACCTAAGTGTTGAACTGGGATTTATTTTTGGCTTTGGGATTGTCATTGGACCCCTTATGTTTTGGAAGAAATGGAGAATATGGTACTACAAACATGCAGATGGCCTTCTTCACCGTATCTGCCCTAAGTTATATCCTGGAAAAGAGTACCATCAAAGACAAAGGCATAGAAATCATGGGTTGAGACATTAGTGATACTTATGAGGAGCAATTCAGTCAGGTAAGGTTTAACCTTTTTTTTTTTTGGTTTCAATATAAAGGACTTATTGTAAGATTTGCATTAAATAAACTTGTTTTTATATACAACTAGGTTTAAATTCTATTAATCATTGTCGTTCTCCTGAAGTTTACATTGAACTACAAACATGCAGATGGCCTTCTTCACCATATCTGCCCTAAGTTATATCCTGGAAAAGAGTACCATCAAAGACAAATGCATAGAAATCATGGGTTGAGACACTAGTGATACTTATGAGGAGCAATTCAGTCAGGTAAGGTTCAACTTTTTTTTTTTTTTTTGGTTTCAATATAAGGACTTATTGTAAGATTTGCATTAAATAAACGTGTTTTTATATACAACTAGGTTTTAATTCTATTAGTCATTGTCGTTCTCCTGAAGTTTCCATTGCACTATTTCCACAGCCTTCGTTAGAAGGACGTTACATTTTTTTTTTTTTTTAATGGTATGGTTCTTCTGCTAAAGTCCTAGACCTTCGCTCCAACCAACTTCAGGGCAACTCCTAGTTCACCCATCATTTGCCATGTATTTGTATTTACGGAATAATTTCAACTCTATTCTACCAGCTAGCGTTGTAAACTTTCTTATTTTCACTTATTTCTTCTATTTTTGAAGCAATAAACTTTGTGGGAGTATTCTTGGATCAATATGCAATGCTATATAACAATTCAACTATATAATTAATAGTGTCAACTTTTCACTTGTCCCAAAAACTTAAGCTGAAGAGGTAAATTTAATCACTTAACCGATACTTTAATTTAAATAGGGGGTAAAACTGACGGAGTCAAGGTTTGAGAACCCATGACCTTTGACTCTAATACCATGTCAAATTACCATTTGTCTCAAATGCTTAAGCTAATAAGAAACGATAAATTTAATTATTTAGTCAATACTTTAACAAATAATTTCTTCAAGGCAAAATTCCTATTGAGTTGTGTGGAGCTTGATCTCTACAAGACTACAAGGAGTCTGAGGAAGTAGTCTGCAAGAAATAGAAATTTCGTTCGACTCTCGATCGAAATTACTTAAGCAAGATAGTGGCAGGAATTTTGCTCGAGCATGATTGCGGCAAAGCATGTGACAGAAACTTCACAAGATACTCGCGCGAAGTTGGCTCAAACAAAATTGTGTTAATTGTTTTAGAGAATGATAGTTTTGTCATTTGGCCTACGTACGGGGTCTAAATTCACCATATTGCTGTAAACTCTTAGTGTGAGCAATTGTGAGCATAAAATAAAAATTTGAGAGCTCGTGAGATTCAAGAAACCTATATTCTTGTATTCTTTCGTCATTGTGAAATATTAATGCAGCTATGTGGACGTAGCCCAAAGTTTGGGTGAACCACGTTAAATTTTGGTGTTCTCTGTGTGTGTGTTTTTTTTTTTTTTTTTTCAAAGCATAAATGCAGGTGGGCCGGGAAGACAAAGTGTGACTATTCTATCTGGGTGTAATCATAATAACATCTATCCACTAGAAGTCGCATATAAAGGGCCTAAATTATGGGAATCACATGTGCTCCCACAAGTCCAATTGAACCATAACTTGAGTCAACTCCATCAGGGTATCAATTACAAATGTGATTAACACTAATCAAGCAGACTATCTGTGTGTGCACTTGTGATTATTATTTGTGTTCTCTGTTTTCTTGGGATAATCTATTTTGTTTCCTTTCCAAACAATTCTCCAATACTGGATTGAGATGAGTGAGACTCTTGGATGCTGAATCTAAAGAAAACAATATCAGTGGCACAATTCTGATCCATTTTCAACCAATTGTGTTTTGCAAACTTTACATTTCAATAGAAACGAACTAGAAGGAAAGTTGTCAAAGTTTTTGGCCAATTAAGTTGGAGGATACTTGAAGAACATATTCGTTGTTACATGTCCTTGTTCTTCGATTTAACAACTTCTACGGGCAATCGGGTGTCATGGGCCTAATTGCGAATGTAGCTCAACTATACGCTTCCAATTGAACCCTTTTCTAATTAGAAAAAAAAAAGAAAAAAAAAAGAAGTAGTCCACTAGCACTCATTACTGCTGGGGCTTGATTAAAATTGATGAACTCAACTTCAATTGCTCTCAATTTGGACCATTCCGTTAATTTTAGCCGTTAAAACTTTTTAAAAAAAAGACCAAAATATCCCTGATTTTTGTTTTTTTAAAAATTAAAAAAAAAACATTCTAGAAGTTGGAATTTTATACAAAAGTCAGAGGTATAAACGTCATGTGACTTTTAAAATCTGACGGAGGGGTCCAAATTGAAAGCAATTGAAAGTTCAGGGGATTAAATTGAGAGATTTTGAAGTTCAGGAGGGGTATTTCAAAACGGGTGGAAGTTTGGGGGTCCTTAGTGAAGTTTCCAAAAAAAAAAATGAAATCCTTTTCTACATAGAAGGCAATGAGGGATAATGAAAATGAGGTCCAATCTAGCTAAGTTCAATCTGCATCTAATGGAACTTATTTTCAAAATGCGACAACAGTCAATTACCATCAAACGTTTAGAGGTATATGGAATTGGTGAAGATCCTAACTATCTTCGTCACATTTAATTTTTCTTGCAAATAATTTTTATGGGCATATTCCTGTGTTAGAATATAAGTTATATGATTAAAATAATCATATTTTATTAGTTAAGCTTTTGTAATAAATAGTGATTTAACATGATATCAGAGCAAATGTCTTGAATTCGAACTTTATCTATGTTATTCACCTTTTATTTTAATTAAATATTCAACGTGTGAGGTTTCATTTATTAAGAGCATGTTTGTGATTGTGTTTGAGAAATAGAGCTTTTAAGTCTCAAAAGTGCATTTTGGCTATTTTTAGGCTTTTTAGACTCTTAAAAGCGCTTTTAATATTTTTACCAAACGGTTTTTTTTTTTTTTTTTTTTCCTTCAAATGGATTTTTTGAGTGTTAAACGCACTTTTAAGCCCCCCAAAAACACACCCAAACATGCCCTAAATATTCTACTAGCTAGCTTAAGCTTTTGGGATAAACAGTAATTTAATGATCCAAACAAAATTGAGTCCATCGCTATACATAATGCTTCCATCAGCCAACCCGTGTAAATGAGTGGTAATTGAGGGGGTTATGGATAATTAATGCTTAATATATGTTCTTATTTTGAATAATTATAAGTTAAACTCTTTCTCACTTACTGATTGTTGTTACCGTACATAATTATTGATGAACAATATAGAATCGAAAAGAGATTGAGATTAAGAGAGAGAGTCGAAATACATATTTAACGTGGTTCGGCAATTTGCCTACGTCCACAAAGATGCGGCTGTACTTTTACTCTTAATGATTAACGGTTACATCATACATATATATAGAAAAACCCTAAACCCTACTTGTACGGACTTATTAAAGAAATTTTCAAAATACACCGTATCCCATTCCGCTCCGTGAACATCGCTATTGCGACGTTCACTCCGCTCACGTCTACTTGGCCTTTCATTGGTATTAATATGAGCCACCAGTTTCAACACTGACAAAGGCAAATACAAATGCCAAATTAAGGATAGCTCCCACTGATTGTAAATTGTAATTATCAATAGTAGCCGTGCATGAATCTTTGGAGTTTGGATGCTTAATAATGCTCTACTCCTAACCCCACACGCTTACAAGATGGAGCTTAGCCTAAGTCTCGATCGGTTGAGAATGGCGTTGATCTATGCTTCGCATGTCTTTAATATAATAAGATAGGGGTTAGACAAAGGGCAACAAAACAAAATATGAATGAGAGAGTCTAGATAGCATTTCAAGGATCCTCCCCTCAAATTATTTCTGCTTCCACACTTGCCCAAGCTGATATTTATGTATGATCTTGATGTCATTATTGCCAGAGCTATAGTTTTAGGCTTGACCATGTCCAATTATTCCGCCAACTAACAAATATCTTCTATAATTGTGATTTTGTGATCTCGCTTTCTTTAGTGAGAAAAGCTCTTGACCATCAAGTGGCTATATTAGCTACTTTCCTATATGAGGCGTCTGAAACCCAAACAAACCAATTATACAACCGAGCTCTCTTAAGAAAACACATGGCCTCCATTGTGGCGGACTGCCTTTAAAGCACATTATGGATTTCAAGAAGAAAATTATCACTGAGAGTGATAGTCTTCAAGAGTTCCAGTAGCGCCATAAGGTGCTGGTGTGTAGAGAGAGAGAGAGAGAGAGAAAGGAAGAGAGGGTTAATGGGTTTTCTTGCTCTAGTTTCTACATCCGAGCTACTGAAGTCATGTCTTCCTGTCCTTTACACAAAACAAACGAGCCCACATAAACAAATCGAATAAACATTTCAAATGTCCAAATGGAATATTTCTTCATGGCCATTCCAATATTGCTTCAGCCAACTACTAGTAGTGGGTCTTGACTCTTGAGAGTGAATTGGGTTTTCCGAGGTTTGTGGGATTTTGGTGGTTGGAAGCTGAAGCCATGGCGTGTAGAGAGGGGGCCGGGGGGTAAAAAACTTCTTCTAGTGTGAATTCACTGAATTGAATTGTTTACACCAACTCACAAAAAAAAAAAAAAAAAAGAATTGTTTACACTAGAAGAAAAAAAATTATTTTGCCTATTCTGTTAAAGATGAAATATGAGTCCTAATAATCAAATTTAATTAGGGAAAAATACACTTTACCCCCTGAACTATCCATTCATTTCTAGATGCACTCAATGCTTAGTGGGCCTAAACTTCAACTTGTTTGTGCATTCACTATTGGCTTTTTTCTCCCCAAAATGCCCCCATCCCAAGTTAAAAAAAAAAAATAATAATAATAATTAAATTAAATTAAATTAAAAATTAAGAGGTGGCCGGTTTGGGGTGGCCAAATTTTTAATTTTTTTTTTTTAAAAAAATTATTTTTTATTTTATTATTATTATTTTTTATCTTACGGGGCATTTTGGAAAAAAAAAAAAAAAGTCATAATGGTTGAATTGCAATAATTTGGAAGTTTGAGGGATAAAGTGTCATTTTTTAAACATTGAGGTTAAAAGTGCAAATTGGTAGATAGTTAAGGGGTAAAATGTATTTTTCTCATTTAATTATTATATGGTATTTGGTTACGTTGGAGGAGATTTCTAATCCTTTGTGCTTTGATGATGCATTGGCATTCCGCCTACTAAGGTGGGTTGGCTTCCAACCCATAGGTCCATAGGGGATGGTCGGCCACCAAGGGTCAACCCTTTTACAAAATTGGCGTAGTCATGGTGTCATTGCTTTCATTTTCCAAAGCTATCAGGAATGAGGAGTACTGCTACCTTATAAATAAATTTTATAGAAAAAATTTTATAAACTGATGTGGCACAATATGATTAAGTTTTTCAAAATTTAAACTTATTTTATATCCAATCATATTGTGTTAAATCAGTTTGTAAAAATTTATTTGTAAGCCTATCATTCATCGTCATCAAGAATTCTTAGCCAGAATTTGGCGCAATATGAAAACATGTGCGCGTTTTTTTTTCCAGTGTGCTCCTGCGCTAACCATCCCATTCTCTTTCAATCTCTCTCTCTCATCTTTCAAAGTCAAGCAGATTTGGACAATGACGCAGCCAGTGAAGTTCTATTTCGGGTTGACCTTCGTGGAAAGCCCACAAACGTTACAACAAACAATACCATTATTGCGATTACAATTACTAACAACCTAAGCTAAGAAACGTTACAACAAACAATACCATTCAAACTTTTAACAAACACTTTGATCAATTTATCAACCCAACTTCTACGTAATAGAAATATACAAGTGACTATCTTGATCCTTCAGTTTGTAGTCATCTGGAATACGTTGTTGCTCCTCTTTATCTCGATCAATCTTATCCAAGACTGGTTGTATCTCATGCGACCCTTCATTGTCGGGTTGGTTAACATTTAAGAGTAGATGCAATTTTTCTCCCGTGTAGTACAGACGTCTTAAAGACTTCTAAAGTCAAGCGAGCCATCGTTGCGCTTGTGGGGAAATGACGCATCCAGTGATGCACATCTACTGCTGAGTGCTGGCTGAAAGGAATTTTTGAGGAGGTTCCCACGTTCTTTCCAAGACACCAAGTTTGAACATGAATTTTGTCTGAAAGGAATTTATGAGGAGGTTCAATTTTTCTTGTGCCGGAAAGATATTTTAGGAGTTGGGAGACTTTCGAAGTCAAGCGGATTGGGACAAATGATGCAGCCAGTGGAAAGTAAAGCAAACAGTGAACCCAATGGTTGAGCTTCGTAGAAAGCCCATAACTTTTGCTAACCCTTAATTAGACTGTTCCTGATTGCTATTCTCTCCATCTTCCTCTATATAAATATCATTCCAGTTTACATCAGTTACTCGTAGATTGCACTTTCATCATTTCCAATTGAAGCAAATCATTTGCTGCTTCTTCTACTTTTTGTTTCCGTCCCGTGCCAAATCCCAGTGGTTTTTGGTCGGCCAAGACTTGAGTCACAAGCCGAAAAGGTCACGTTCATTGGTCGTCACCCTCCTGCACCCACCATTAGTTTCATAACTTTTCAATTCTTTATTGTGTGGGTGTCTCTCATTACAGCCTCCAATGAGAAATCCACTCTTTTCATGGCTTTTCTTCATGCTTATATGCTCACTTCAGCTCACCTTCTGTATCTTTGTGCTGGCTGGCCAATGTTTGGACAGTCAGAGGTCCTTGTTGCTCCAATTGAAGAACAACCTTACATTCAATCCTGTTATGTCCACAAAACTTGCTCAGTGGAATCGAAGTGTGGATTGCTGTTTTTGGGAAGGCGTAAACTGCGTGGAGGGACGTGTTATTGGTCTCGATCTGACCAACGAATACATCTCCGGTGGACGTGACAACTTAAGCAGCCTCTTCAATCTTCAGAATCTCCAGAACCTGAATTTGGCTTACAACAGATTCAATGGTACAATTCCATCGGAGCTTGAGAAGCTGACGAATTTGAGTTATTTAAACCTATCAAATGCTGGCTTTGCAGGGCAGATACCAATTGAGATTTCTCGCTTGACAAGGTTGGTTTCTCTTGATTTATCTGCCGTTTACTTCCCCGAAACTATTCCTCTGAAACTTGAGAATCCAAACTTAAAGATGTTGGTTCAGAACCTTCCTGAGCTTATAGAACTTCATCTTGATGGGGTAAAAATATCAGCAAGAGGGAATGAGTGGTGCCTGGCCTTATCATCTTCACTGCAAAATCTGAGAGTGTTGAGTTTGTCAGATTGTTATCTTTCGGGCCCCATTGATTCCAGCTTACTGAAGCTTCAGTCCCTCTCGATTATTCGTCTGGATAATAACAATTTGTTAGCTCCAGTTCCAGAGTTCTTCGCAAATTTTACAAATTTGACGTCCTTGCGTCTCACTTCTACTGAGTTGAGCGGCACATTTCCAAGAAAGATCTTCCAGGTACCAACACTAGAGATTCTTGACTTGTCTAATAATGTACTACTTCATGGTGCTTTGCCAGATTTTTCTCAGAATGGATCTCTTCGCAGTCTGGTTCTTAGCAATACAAACTTTTCAGGGGCATTATCAGATTCTATCGGTAACCTTACAAAGTTGTCCAGAATAGATCTTTCAAACTGCAATTTTAATGGATCACTGCCACTCTCGATGGCAAAGCTTACGCAATTGCTTTATTTGGACATGTCATCCAACAGTTTCACTGGACCAATTCCATCATTCAGTATGGCCAAGAATCTTACCCAAATAAACCTTTCTCATAATGATCTAATTGGTAGCATTACTTCCACTAGCTGGGAAGAGCTTCGTAATCTGGTAAGCCTTGACCTGCGTCACAATTCTCTGAATGGGAGCATTCCAGTTTCTCTGTTTTCCCATCCATTCTTGCAAAAATTACAACTTTCCAACAACCAATTTTCTGGTCAACTCAATCATTTTTCTAACATTTCTTCTGGCCTACTGGACACTCTTGATTTGAGTAGCAACAAATTGAAAGGACCAATACCCATGTCTCTCTTTGAACTCCGGAGTCTTAAGATCCTCTCACTGTCTTCAAACAAATTCAATGGCTCCTTGCAGCTTCTTAATGTGATTCAGCATTTGAGAAATCTTTCAAGTCTTGATCTTTCGTACAACAGGTTATCGATTGAAGATAATGGAACAGATGGAATTAATTCATCTTTGTCCTCCTTTCCCCAGATTACCACATTAATATTGGCTTCTAGCAACTTGAAAAAGTTTCCTGATTTCTTGAAAAACCAATCCAAATTAACCTATCTAGACCTTTCAAACAACCAGATTGATGGAGATATACCAAACTGGCTCAGGGAACTTCGGAATCTTGTGTACTTAAATCTCTCTTTTAACCGACTGGTGACTCTGGAACGAACTTTCTCCAATCATTCTTTTTTGAATCTTCTGGACCTTCGCTCAAACTTGCTCGTGGGACAACTCCCAATTCTTCCTCGGTTTGCCACGTACTTGGATTTCTCGAGGAATAATTTCAGCTCTGAAATACCAGCTAATATTGGTGACTCCCTTACTTATGCTTATTTCTTCTCTCTTTCTAGCAACAAGTTCCATGGGAGTATCCCTGAATCAATATGCAATGCGGCATATCTTCAAGTTCTAGATCTGTCTTATAATTTTTTCCATGGAAATATATCCCAATGCTTGATTGAGAAGAGTGTGACTCTTGGGGTGCTGAATCTAAGGAGAAACAAACTTAGTGGCTCCATTCCTGATTCCTTTCCGGCCAATTGTAGTTTACAAACTTTGAATCTCAATGGAAACCGAATAGAAGGACAGTTACCAAAGTCCCTGGCCAATTGCGTAAAGTTGGAGGTCATGGACATTGGAAACAACCTCGTCAACGGTACCTTCCCATGTTACTTGAAGAATACATCCATGTTGCGAGTTCTTGTTTTGCGATCAAACAAATTTGACGGGCCCATTAATTGTTCAGAGCCTAATTTCACTTGGCAGATGCTTCAAATTGTAGACATAGCTTCAAACAATTTTACTGGTAAACTTCCAAAAAAATTTACCTGGAAGGCAATGATGGATGATGAAAATGAGGCCCAATCAGAGCTCGATCACCTCCAATTTAAAGTCCTGAGATTCGGTCAACTTTACTATCAAGATGCCATTACAATTACCTCCAAAGGTCTAGATATGGAGTTGGTGAAGATTCTAACCATCTTCACCTCGATTGACATTTCCTGCAACAATCTTGAGGGGCCAATACCAGAAGAATTTGGAGCATTTGGATCACTATATGTTCTCAACTTGTCGCACAATGCTCTTATTGGCCAAATTCCCCCATCTTTGGCAAACTTGACTAGTTTAGAGTCATTAGACTTGTCAAGCAACAAGCTTACAGGGGAGATCCCAGTGCAACTTGCAGCTGGTCTGATTTTCCTTTCAGTTCTAAACCTTTCATTCAATCAATTGGCGGGGCAGATTCCACATATCAAGCAATTTGCTACATTTTCTGAAGCTTCCTATCTAGGAAATGTTGGATTATGTGGCTTCCCTTTGGAGGTAGGATGCACATATGCAGAGCCAATTTCACCTCCAACATTTGAAGAAGGTCCTTCGACTTCTGAGAATGTGATTCATTGGAAATTTATAAGTGTTGAACTGGGATTTGTTTTTGGCTTTGGAATTGTAATTTGGCCCCTTATGTTTTTGAAGAGATGGAGGATATGGTATTCCAAACACATTGATGACATTCTTTTCAAGATTTTCCCTCAATTATATCTTGGAAAAAAATATCGTTAAAGGCGAATGCACAGGAATGAAGGGCGGAGGCATAAGTGATAGTTTATGAGAAGTAATGTAACTAAGCTTAGCTTTTATTTCTTTCTGTTTCAATAAAAGAAAAAATAAAGATTGTATCTATGTAATTGGATGCGAGTGTTGTCTTTAAGGTATGATGTTTGTAACTGCCAAGCTGTATTATTGAAATACTTAGCTTTTGTTTCTTTGTTTTTGATGAATTTTGTGGAAGATGCTCAGGCTTTACTTGATTCTATTGCGAACTAGTTCGTTTAGTTTTCCCCATACTTGACCGACCTCCTTTTGCTTTCCATCACCCATGTTGGCTTCCCAAGCCTTGGTTTGGGTTTATCCTGGCTCCTGGTTGGTGGAGTTAAATATAGCAGGAAGGTGTTTGTGAAAATGCCCAAATGGGTAGTCATCGTGTTTTTGTCCCTCAAGTTCTGTATGGGGATACTTTTCGACACCTGTTTTTTGTACATATTCTTTTTCTGTACTTAATTACTGCATTTTTTAATCATATTTGGATAGGATGCGCTCTCATGATCTGAATGAAGGACATGTTTATATATAAATTCTCACCTAGCTAGTACAAACGTATGTAATTTGAATAAAATTGGATTCGACAAATTGTTGTGGGATGCCAGGTGAGATTTGCCATTTTCCCTTTCCTCTTTTCTTTTTTATTATTTTATTATTTTATTATTTTTATTTATTTTTTATTTTTTATCCCCCTTCTTTTTGCATTCTTCTAGATTTTTTTTTGATTTTTTTCTTTTTTTTCTTTTTAAGAATTGTTTGTGCACTTAACGTTCTAATTTTTCTCTTATAAGCCCACACAAAGTAGATTGGAACCCAAGACATGGGTTTAAAAATCTCATGGCTTAAGCAATGACCTATTTTTATTCTAATGAAAAAGCAACAGGTTTTTTTTTTTTTTTTTTAAAAAAAAAAAAATCCTTTTTCATTAAAGAATAACTCCAATCAGGATTTGATGTAAACCCACTTATTTACAACCTCCAATTAAAGATGACACACCGATCAGCTTAATACACCAAATATCGTAAACATGAAAACACTGAATTTTTGACAGAAAATTCACCTACACCCGTTGCCTCTCTTTTACTTTATTCACTGCCCTCTCTCTCTCTGGCGTGGCTAGGATCCATGGCGGACCAATATTACCATTACCACAAGTGAATCTCCACCATGTTGGGTTTTAGAGTCTTTTCTCACCATTTCATAGCTCGACACAGATTGATGCAAGGTCGTATCTTGAGTTTCGAACATCGGATTGGAGTAAGCTTAGTGATGTTAGAAAGATAATTTAAAAATATACAAAGTCATATTTCATGAGGTTTATCTAATTCCAATGTCAATTGAGTCAAAAGTTCTCATAGAAAATAATTTTGCGGGGCTGTACGTCAAAATGCAAGATTTATGTGTTACAACCTCTATATAAGTATTTTTGAGACCATAAAAAAGTAATTTTTGCAAAGAGTTGTGCTATTATTATCAAAGTAGCACAAAACATTTATATATTCATAACTAAATACAAAATTTTTATCTTTTTCGTTAAAATGCTACAAATAGCATAAATAATATAGATTAACCAAAAAAAAAACAAAAAACAAAAAACAAAAACAAAGAACAGTAAACTTTACGTGTTTTGGACTAATTAACAGGGGGTTTTCCATTTTGAGGGGGATGATTACATTTTGGCTTCTCAAGAAAGGCGATTTTGTCTTCTACGTTCAACCCTTCCCTCCCAATTTCACGCGACCAACCCCTTCCTCCTAATAACCCCTCTCATTTCTTTTATCTTCCCTTCATTTTCCCTCACACTCTCTCATTCAAGTCTTTCAATCCTTTCCTCTCCAAAGATGCTAATATAATTGGAGAGGAGGTATGGGGGCCCTGCGGGAAAATGGTGCAAAAAAGTGATGGGGTGGAGGTGGAGCTACTTTTATCGATGTTCAGGAGGCAATGGTAGATAGATGCACGAGGGAGGAAGTAGAATTAATTGCAGTGATTGCAAAGAAAATTTAGTTTAGAAGAACTGCATGTGAAGTGGCTAAATCCACCACCTGGAATGTAGTCATGTACAAGGTCAAATTGGGATGTGGCCATCGACTCCACTAATAGGCGTATGGGGATTGGCATTATCTATTGTGAGAGATTATGCTGGTCAAGTGGGTGCAGCTTGAAGTCAAACTATAGATGTTGTGCAAGAACCCGTGGTGGTGGAAGCATTAGCTGCTTTGAGTGCAGCCGAGTTCACTCAAGACTTGGGATACGCAATATTATTTTCGAGGGTGATTCACTATAGGTAGTAACTGAAATTAAAGCCAAATGACAAAATTGGAGCAGGTATGGGCAGATTGTGGAGAATACTAAAAGGGGTGTTAAATAATCCAAGGAGCTGGCAAATCTGCCATACTAAAAGAGAGGCTAAGGCCTTGTTTGAGAAGCAAGATTTTCCAACTCAATCTCAAATTTTTTCTAAATTCATGTTTGGCAATTTTTTAAACTCAACTCAAAAAATTTCAACTTAACTCAAAAATTTTCATTCCAATTAATAAAAATTATAAATAAAGATTGAAAAAATAAATAAATAAATTTAGGGTAGCCGAAACAATCCAGGTGGTGGCTGGGCGACCCCAAGCCCAACTGGGGTGGTCCGACCACCCCTTAATATTTTACTATTTTTTTAAATTTCTTATTATTATTATTTTTTAATTAAATTTAAAATATATAGAATATTTTATTATTATTTCTATCAATGGGACATATGTTTCATTTATGGCCTTAGGATCTCTCTAAAGAGATCCTAATTATTAATTGGATATTCTCCAATCCAAAATGGACGGGAGAAAATCCTCTACCGTGTTTGACCCACATTCCTTCGTGGGCCATAGGTCGAATAATGAAGGTTGTTGATAGAGGACAATTTTCAATCATATTTGCTTTAACAAAAGGGACATATATAGCGATTCTGACATCATATGGGGACATAATTAATGGCATTGGAAAGCTCATTTAGAGGGTTACAAAGTCATATTTCATTAAGTTTTTATAATTCAAATGTTTACCGAGTTAAAATAGACCGTAAAAAGAAAATTGAAAAGCTGTACAAAATTGCTCGTCCGTAGTTTATGTTTGAACAAGCTTTAAAACGAGTTCACAAAATAGCTCGTTCAATAACTCATATGAAGTTGGTTTCGAATGAGTTATTTATAGA
>NC_081549.1:21636428-21639257 GCF_901000735.1 Corylus avellana
GTGTACATGAGTTGTATTAATTGAGGGGGTTAAGGATAATTAATGCTTAGTATTCTTATTTTGGGCCTTTTTCTGCGTCGAGCTTCCATCGTTCCCTTCTGGTGTCGGTTTCCGACGAGTGCACAATCGGCATCCACGCTGCGTGTGCCTGTTCCCATTTGTTTTATTTTCCTTGTATTGTCTTTGTTCATTTTTTTTCCCTGTATGGATTTTATTCCTGTTATTTGCTTGTAACAAGGCCCTACCTCTTTGGTTTGCCCACATTTTATTTCGGTTTTCTTGCTTCTGTTTGCAATAAGGCTTTACCCCTCGATTTGTCTGCTTGGATGTGAACTGAACTTTTTTCAGGTCTTTGGGTTGTGGATGTGATTTTTAATCCAGACTTTTGAGTTGTGGACGTGAACTTCATCCTGGCTTTTAGGTCGATAAGGAATGTGCGCTACCTATGCACTGGATTGCGTTTGTCTAGTGCAGATCTGTTATTTCAACTGAAAACTAGTTATAAGTTAGCGAAGGTTTTAGGTGATGTTGTATCCTTATAGCTTCGGCTATAATTTGCATTTTCAGGGCTTTATATTCCTGTAATGTAAGAATTTTATGCTTGTGATTATTTTTAATGAAATTGGAATGTATTTCTTTCCAAAAAAAAATTATAAGTTAAACTCTTTCTCACTTATTGACAAAGGCAAATAAGAATCCAAATTAAGGATAGCTTCCACTGTAATTATCAATAGTAGCAGTGCATCAATTTTTGGACTTTGAATTTTCCTCACTCTCTCTTCCTTTTAGATCAAGAGTGATAAGGATCATTTCCAGTACTCCATTTCCTTATTCAATTTTTTTTTTTTTTTTTTTTTTAAAAAAAAAAATCTTTGGAGTTTGGATGCTTAATTTATAATGCTTTAGTCCTAACCCCACAAGGTTACAAGATGGAGCTTAACCTAACTCTCGGTTGAGAATGCCGGCGTTGATCTATACTTCGCATGTCTTTAGTACATAACAAGATAGGGGTTAGACAAAAGGCAACAAAACAAAATATGAATCAGAGAGGCTAGATAGCATTCCAAGGATCCTCCCCTTAAATTATTTCTGCTTCCACACACTTGCCCAAGCTGATATTAATTTATGTATGATCTTGATGTCATTATTGCCAAGAGCTATAGGTTTAGGCTTGAGCATGTCCAATTATTCCGCTAACTAACAAATATCTTCTACAATTGTGATTTTGTGATCTCTCTTTCTTTAGTGAGAAAAGCTCTCGACCATCAAGTGGCTATATTTTTAGCTACTTTCCTATATGAGGAGTCTGAAACCCAAACAAACCAATTATAAAACCGAGCTCTCTTAAGAAAACACGTACATGGCCTCCATTGTGGCGGACTCCCTTTAAAGCACATTATGGATTTCAAGAAGAAAATTATCACTGAGAGTGATAGTCTTCAAGAGTTCCAGTAGCGCCATAAGGTGCTGGTGTGTAGAGAGAGAGAAAGAGAGAGAGAGAGAGAGGAAGAGAGGGTTAATGGGTTTTCTTGCTCTAGTTTCTTCATCCGAGCTACTGAAGTCATGTCTTCCTGTCCTTTACACAAAACAAACGAGCCCACATAAACAAGTCGAATAAACATTTCAAATGTCCAAATGGAATATTTCTTCATGGCCATTCCAATATTGCTTCAGCCAACTACTAGTAGTGGGTCTTGGCTCTTGAGAGTGAATGTGGTTTTCCGAGGTTTGTGGGATTTTGGTGGTTGGAAGCTGAAGCCATGGCGTGTAGAGAGGGGGCCGGAGGGTAAAAAACTACTTCTAGTGTGAATTGAATTGTTTACACAAGAAGAAAAAAAATTATTTTGCCTATTCTGTTATTCAAGCGTTCCAAAGAGAGATAACAGGGATGAGAGAGATGGTGCTAGAAATGAAGCAACATGTATGTTTTTTTTTTTTTTTTTAATCCTTTTTTTTTTATATAATAATTATGTATATAAAGATATTAAATTCATTTAAAATATTAAAAAAAAAAAGAAGAAAAAAAAAAGGAATGGATTATTGAGATTTTGAATATAAAAATGAGACTACTTAGACATTAAAATATCGTTAACTTACACGAAATGATATTGTTTTGCTTGTTCTGCCTTAATTTCCTTCATCACTCGTACAGGTTAATAAAAATCATTGTCTTTTCCGTCTTCAAATAAGGAACAATTCTAATAATGATAGAAACAAGACTTGTATGCTCTTAATGAGGTCCATGGTCCAAGATGCCAGCCCTATCAATGCTTTATTTGGATTGAGATTTCAAATTACACGAAATGGCCACAGTTTTAGAGAGAACTTTGCATCAAGCCTGCTTGGTGGCGCGTGGGTGCTGATCGGATTCATTGGAGCAATGTTGAGGGGATTCTCCAATTTTTCTCCTTACCTGTAGAGGTTTTTCAAAGACTTTTGAAGTCAAGCAGGCAATAACACAGCAAGTGATACACATGTACTGATGGTTGAAAAGCCATGCAAACCGTAAGCCCAACGGTCAAGCCTTAGGGGGCATCCTACGAGCTTTTTGAGCCACCATGTTTGACCATGAAATTTGTCTGAAAGAAATTTCTGAGGAGGTTCAATTTTTCTGGTGCTAGAAAGAGAGTCTGGGAGATTTTCAAAGCAAAGCGGATTGGGACAATATTGATTGAGCTTCGTGGACTGCCCACAGATTTTGCTACTCCTTAGACTTTTCCTGATTGCCATTCTCTCTATCTTCCTCTACATTTATTGAAGCAAATCCTTTTATACTTCTTATCCACCAGTGGTTTTTGGTCCTCACCCTTCTGAACCCACCATTAATTT
>NC_081549.1:21639357-21651072 GCF_901000735.1 Corylus avellana
CCTATCAATGCTTTATTTGGATTGAAATTTCAAATTACACAAAATTCCCATAGTTTTTAGAGAGAACTTTGCATCAAGCCTGCTTGGTGGCGCGTGGGGGCTGATCGGATTCATTGGAGCAATGTTGAGGGGATTCTCCAATTTTTCTCCTTACCTGTAGAGGATTTTCAAAGACTTCTAAAGTCAAGCAGGCAATAACACAGCAAGTGATTCACATGTACTGATGGTTGAAAAGCCATGCAAACCGTAAGCCCAACGGTCAAGCCTTAGGGGGCATCCTACGAGCTTTTTGAGCCACCATGTTTGACCATGAAATTTGTCTGAAAGAAATTTCTGAGGAGGTTCAATTTTTCTGGTGCTAGAAAGAGAGTCTGGGAGATTTTCAAAGCAAAGCGGATTGGGACAATATTGATTGAGCTTCGTGGACTGCCCACAGATTTTGCTACTCCTTAGACTTTTCCTGATTGCCATTCTCTCTATCTTCCTCTACATTTATTGAAGCAAATCCTTTTATACTTCTTATCCACCAGTGGTTTTTGGTCCTCACCCTTCTGAACCCACCATTAATTTCATCAACTTTTCATTTCTTTATTGTGTGGGTGTCTCTCATTACAGCCTCCAATGAGAAATCCACTCTTTTCATGGCATTTCTTGATGCTTCTTTGTTCACTTCAGCTCACCTTCTGTATCTTTGTGGCGTCTGGACAATGTCTTGGCAATCAGCAATCCTTATTATTGCAAATGAAGAACAACCTCGTATTCAGCAGTGATTTGTCCACAAAACTGGTCTACTGGAATCAAAGTGCAGATTGCTGTTTGTGGGAAGGTGTAAACTGCGCGGAAGGACGTGTTATTGGTCTCGATCTGACCAACGAATCCATCTCGGGTGGACTTGACAACTTAAGCAGCCTCTTCAATCTTTCGTATCTCCAGAGCTTGAATTTGGCTTTCAACAACTTCAACGGCTCTCAAATTCCATCAGAGTTTGACAAGCTGGCAAATTTGAATTATTTAAACCTATCAAATGCGGGCTTTGATGGGCAGATACCAATGGCGATTTCACACTTGACAAGGTTGGTTACTCTTGACCTGCATTACAACTCACTGAATGGGAGTATTCCAATTTCCTTGTTTTCCCTTCCATTATTGCAAACATTACAACTTTCCAACAACCAATTTTCTGGTCAACTCAATGAAATTCTCAATGTTTCTTCTCACCTCCTGGACACCCTTGATTTGAGTAGCAACAACTTGGAAGGGCCAATACCCATGTCTGTCTTTGAACTCCAACGGCTTAAGATCCTCTCACTTTCTTCAAACAACTTCAATGGATCCTTGCAGCTTAATGTGATTCAACAGTTGAGCAATCTTTTGCATCTTGATCTTTCATACAATAGGTTATTGATTGAATATAATGGAACTAATTCGTCATTCTCCTCCTTTCCCCAGATTGCCACATTAATATTGGCTTCTAGCAAGATGAAAAAATTTCATGATTTCTTGAGAAACCAATCCAAACTAACTTATCTAGACCTTTCAGACAACCAGATTGAAGGAGATATACCAAACTGGCTCTTGAAACATCGTAATCTTATTGGCTTAAATCTCTCTTTTAATCACCTGGTGACTCTGGATGGACCACTCTCTAATCTTTCTTCTTTGAGTGTTCTGGACCTTAGTTCAAACCAACTCCAAGGACAACTCCCAAATCTACCACCATTTGTCACGTACGTGGATTTCTCGAGCAATAATTTCAGCTCTGTAATACCAGTTAGTACTATTGACTCCCTTACTTCTGCTTATTTCTTCTCTCTTTCTAGCAATAAGGTCCATGGGAGTATCCCTGAATCAATATGCAATGCAACATATCTTCAAGTTCTAGATTTGTCTTATAATCTCTTCAATGGAAAAATACCCCAGTGCTTGAGTGAGATGTATCGGACTCTTCTGGTGCTAAATCTAAGGAGAAACAAGCTCATTGGTTCAATTCCTGATTCCTTTGAAGGCAATTGTAGTTTACGAACTTTGGATTTCAGTGAAAACCTAATTAGAGGACTGTTACCGAAGTCTTTAGCCAATTGCACAAAGTTGGAGGCCTTGAACATCGGGAACAATCTCATCGAGGATGCCTTTCCATGTTACTTGAAGAACACATCCATGTTGCGCATCCTTGTTTTGCGATCTAACAACTTTACCGGGCCTGTTGGTTGTTCAGAGCCTAATGTCACTTGGCCGATGCTTCAAATTGTAGATATAGCTTCAAATAATTTTACCGGTAAGCTTCCAAAAATTTATGGCTGGAAGGCAATGATGGATGATGAAATTGAGGCCCAATCAGAGCATACGCACCTCCAATTTGAAGTCCTGAGACAATATTACTATCAAGATTCCATAACAATTACCTTCAATTTTACTATGGAGTTGGTGAAGATTCAAAATGTTTTCACTGTGATTGACTTTTCCAGCAACAATCTTGAGGGGCCAATACCAGAAGAATTTGGAGGACTTAAATCATTATATGTTCTCAACTTGTCGCATAATGCTCTTACAGGCCAAATTCCACCATCTCTAGCAAACTTGACTCTACTAGAGTCATTAGACTTGTCCAGGAACAATCTTACAGGGGAGATTCCAATGCAACTTGCAGATGGTCTTACTTTTCTTTCTTTCTTAGACCTTTCTTTCAATCAATTGGTGGGGCGAATTCCACAGATTAAGCAATTTACTACATTTTCTGAAGCTTCATTTGCTGGAAATAAAGGATTGTGTGGCTTCCCTTTGCAAACAGAATGCCCATATGCAGAGCCAGCGTCACCTCCAACATTTGAAAGAAGTCATTCAAATTCGGAGATTGTGAATGATTGGGACTTTATGAGAGTTGAACTGGACTTATTTTTGGTTTTGGAATTGTAATTGGCTTCTTATATTTTTGAAGAGATGGAGGATGAATGCACTGAAATCAGGGGTGGAGGCATTAATGATAATTTATGAAAAGTAATGCACCTAAGCTTAGCTTTTGTTTCTTTTTGTTTCAATAAAAGGAAAAAATAAAAAGTTTGTCCTTGCAATTGGATGCGAGTGTTGTCTTTTAGGTATGTTGTTTGTAACTACCAAGTTGTATTATTAAAATACTTTTGTGATATTAGATTTGCGTGTGACTTATTTCCCATTCACTCTTTTTTTTTTTTTCTTCTTCTTCTTTTCTTTTCTCATTCTTCTATAATTGTTTGCCAATAATTCCTTTTCAATATGGTTGTTGGGGTAGAGAGGGAGACCTGATTTTGGAGCATAAAACTATGGTCAAATTTTTTGAAACTTAACGTGTTCATAAAATTAGAATAGAGAATAATTCCATGCAAAAAAAAAAAAAAAAAAAAAGATTAAAATATATATTATTTAAATATAAGAAAATGGTCTCACTTAAACTTGTGACAAGCCTCAAAATGTATCGAGTCGGCCTTGTGTATATGTTGCCTAAATTGTCACGTCATTTAAAATTTTAAAAAATATAACGCGATGTACATCGTTAGATGCTGTAAAATTTAATCTGAACCATTAAATGGTTGTGTAATGAAAAGATTTAAGGTTTAAGGTTGTTGTACTAGAGTGAATGAGGAATTTCGTTTGCGTGGTGTGAAACTGTGAATACAGGGAAGACTGAAGGCAAGGAAATGGTCGAGAGATTCCATAAAGGAAGGCCTTTTTCCGCGTCAATCCGGCCTAAGCCACGGTCCAGAAAGAATAGCTAACCAAAATTTACCCACATTTGAAAGTCCACCAAAATGGAATTGTGATGCGGGCCTTAGGGTAAAGACAGACTATATTTAGTAGGGAAATTAAGGTCTCAGATGGTGATAGAATCACTATTTTGGAGAATTTTAATTACTATTATTATCATTATTATTATTACTATTACTATTAGGGCGAATTGCTAATTAGTCCATGTATGTGATTTCAAACGGAGCTTATAAAACC
Source organism: Corylus avellana (assembly GCF_901000735.1). Classification (NCBI taxonomy): domain Eukaryota; kingdom Viridiplantae; phylum Streptophyta; class Magnoliopsida; order Fagales; family Betulaceae; genus Corylus; species Corylus avellana. The sequence goes on from NC_081549.1 coordinate 21,643,333, forward strand.
TCGTAATATGCCTCTATAACAAAATGTTCCCTCACACAAATTTGAGTAAATTTTTTCAATAGAACCTTTATGAATAACAATTTTACCTTCAAATAAATTTTTTTTTTTTAAAAAAAATCAAATTTAGCGATTGCCAAACCACCTTATAGGCTTTTGGAGGTAGTGGGTCATCCCTTATCTGGCCAATTCTTAGGGTGGTTGACCATCCATAAGGATTTCTGAGATGATTCGGCCACCCATTTTACCTATTCTGAGGTGTTCTACCAACCTTATCTTCCTTGAGGATGGTTTAGTTAACCCCAACGGTTGGGTTTACGGTGTTCGAACCACCCCCTAGATTTGGCTAGAGAGGGTGGCCGACCACCCCAAGGGCCTATATAGTTCAATCAGCTTTAAACTAATAATAATAATAATTTTATTTTTTTTATTTGAGAGTAAAATTGCAGTTCCATTGCAGTTATATCCGGAAAATGCCCTAAATTTGTAAAGAGGTATCATTTTGTTACAATGGCATACCAAATGGAGTTAAATTCTCATTTTGAAATCTCATGAATTAACTTTTTATAAATTCAAATAACAAGACCAGATTAATATACATTTTTTTTTCCTTAGTATTATTAGTAGAAGTAGCATTAATGAAATAGATAAAATTTTAAGTCATGGTACAAGTATAGGGGTTAGACAAAAGGCAACAAAACAAAATATAATAACAAGCAAACTTTGAATAAGCGATTGTAGAAGGAGTAATTCTAGAAGGCATCTCAAATATATATCCTCCCCCTCAAATTTTTTATTTTTTATTTTTCCCTCAAATTATTTTTGTTCACACTTGCCCACATGCAGCTAATATGTATGTATGACTTTGTGAAAGTTAAAGAAGGTTGGCTTCATTCAACCAACCCCTTGAAATATTATTAAATTCACCATTTTCCTATATACATACTTCAACAACCAAATAGTATTTTAAGCTTACTTTATATCTATAATCAGACAAAAAAATAATTAGGTGATAAATAAACACTAGTGACGACCCCATGCATATCAAATTAATGACTTTTTGAATAGCTTTGTCAGAAGACTCAGAGCCTCAAATTTATTCGTGCATTGGCCTATTGGCTGGTTCCATAGTTTTTCTATGGTGGGTTGGCTGCTTTCAAGCTAACGTGATCTAGGTTTATAAAGTAAGACCAATCATTCAAAAAAGAAGACCAGAATTGTTAAGTAATTCTCACCAAATACTCGAAAATGAAAAGAAATTAAGAATTGTAAGATAAGATAACACAATGTGCGAATTTTCTTGAGTTCAAACAATTTTTAGAGTCACACCCACCAGCGAAGTTGGAGTCTTACGAAACAACATTAGTCACATTACCTTAGAAGATTTCCCGTCATTAAAAAGAAAAACTCCATATATAGTATATTCCAAGTGGTAAATATATGATTCCTCACCGTGAATCTCAATCCATGGAATCAACATTCAAAGCTGGCGAAGTCATGGCATTTGGAATTCTTGATCAGAAGCTTCGAGCGTCCATTCCAAGGTGGTATAACAACCAGGCGAGTGTTTACTTCAACAATTAATGCTAGCCATCCCATTCTCTTTATATCCCTCTCTGATCTTCTTCTTCTTCTTCATATCTTCCTCTATCTCCCATTCCACACTATAAATTCCATCACCTCTTCAGTTTTTTATCATATTGTCACCTCATGTTAGAGCCTCCAGTGAGAATGTCGTCCTTTTTCTGGATGCCCATATGCCCACTTTTCCTCAGCTTCTGTACCATTGTGGTGTCTGGCCAATGTTTTGGCAATCAGCAGTCTTTGTTGCTCCAGTTGAAGAACAACCTCATATTCGACAGTGCTTTGTCCGCGAAACTGGTGCATTGGAACCAAAGCGCCGATTGTTGTTCTTGGGAAGGCGTAACCTGCGAGGAGGGACGTGTTATTGGTCTCGACCTGACCAATGAATCCATCTCAGGTGGACTCGAGTATTCAAGCAGTCTCTTCAGTCTACAGCATCTCCAAAACTTGAGCTTGGGTTACAACAACTTCAACAAGTCTCAAATTCCATCGGAGCTTGACAAGCTCATGAATTTGAGGTTTTTGAACCTATCAAATGCTGGCTTTGCAGGACAAATTCCAATTGCAATTTCCCACTTAAGGAGTTTGGTTTCTCTTGATTTATCTACCAGTTACTTTGTCAAAACTCCACTGAAACTTGAGAATCCAAATTTAAATACGCTCGTTCAGAACCTTTCTGAGCTTATAGAGCTTCTTCTTGATGGGGTAAACATATCAGCACAGGGGAATGAGTGGTGTCGGGCCTTATCATCTTCACTGCTAAATTTGAGAGTGTTGAGTTTGTCAAATAGTTACCTTTCAGGCCCTATTGATTCCACCTTACTGAAGCTTCAGTCCCTCTCAATTATTCGTTTGGATAATAACAATTTGTTTACTCCAATTCCAGAGTTCTTCGCAAATTTCACAAAATTGATGTCATTGCGTCTCAGTTTTTGTGGGTTGATTGGCACATTTCCAAGAAAGATCTTCCAGGTACCAACACTAGAGATTCTTGACTTGTCTTATAATCAATTACTTAATGGTTCTTTGCCAGATTTTCCTCATAATGGATCTCTTCGGACCCTGGTGCTTAGCCATACAAGATTTGCAGGGAAACTGCCAGATTCTACTGGTAATCTCAAAATGTTGTCAAAGATTGATCTTTCCTTCTGCAATTTTGATGGGTCAGTCCCATACTCAATGGCAAGCCTCACACAATTGGTTTATTTGGACATGTCATACAATAGTTTCAATGGACCAATTCCTGTCTTCAGCATGGCCAAAAATCTGACCCAAATAAACCTTTCTTATAACAATTTAACTGGTCAAATAACTTCCACCCGCTGGGAAGAGCTTCTGAATTTGGTGGATCTTGACTTACGTTACAATTTGTTAGAAGGGAATATTCCAGTGTCTCTCTTTTCTCTTCCATCATTGCATAAATTACAACTTTCTAATAACCAATTTTCTGGTAAACTCGATGAATTTCCCAACATTTCTTCTTATGTGCTAGGCACCCTTGATTTGAGTAGCAACCACTTGGAAGGTCCAATACCTATGTCTGTCTTTGAACTCCGAGGTATTAAGTTCCTCTCACTTTCTTCAAACAAGTTTAATGGCTCCTTACAGTTTAGTGTGATTCAGCAGCTAAAAGATCTTTCAAATCTTGATCTTTCACAAAATAGCTTGTCGATTGAATATAATGGAACTAAGTCTTTGTTATCCTCCTTTCCCCAAATCACCACATTAAAATTGAGTTCTACCAAGTTGAAAACATTTCCTGGTTTCTTGATAAACCAATCCAAATTAAGTCATCTAGACCTTTCTGACAACCAAATTATGGGAGAGATACCCGATTGGATTTGGAAAAATCGTAATCTTGGTCACTTAAATCTCTCTCATAATAGCCTTGTGAGGTTGGAAGGACCTTTACTCAACCTTTCTTTTTTGAGTGTCCTAGACCTTCACTCTAACCAACTCCATGGTCAACTCCCATTTCTCCCACCATCTGCCACTTATTTGGATTTCTCAAGGAATGATTTTAGCTTTGCTATTCCAACTAGTATTGGCAATTCCCTGAAATCCACTTATTTCTTCTCTCTTTCAAGCAATAACTTCCACGGGAATGTCCCAGAATCAATATGCAATGCTTCGTATCTTCAAGTTCTAGATCTATCTAATAATTCTTTTAGTGGCACAGTTCTCCAATGCCTGATTAAGATGAGTAAGACTTTAGGGGTGCTGAATCTTGGGAGAAACAACTTCATTGGCATAATTTTTGATACATTTCCTCACAACTGCGATTTACAAACCCTAGATCTCAGTGAAAACCTACTAAAAGGAGTGCTACCAAAGTCTCTGGCCAATTGCACAAAGTTGGAGATCTTAAGTATTGGGAACAATCACATTGACGATACATTTCCATGTTACTTGAAGAACATATCCATGTTGCATATCCTTGTTTTGCGATCTAATAAATTGTACGGGTCTATTAGTTGTCTAGGGCATGATGTCAACTGGTCAATGCTTCAAATTCTAGACCTAGCTTCAAACAATTTTAGTGGTAAGCTACCCAAAAATTTCTTCAATGCCTGGAGAGCATTGATGGTTGGAGAAGATAAGCCCCAGTCAAAGCCCAATCACCTCCAATTTGAATTCCTGGGATTCAGTGAATTTTATTATCAAAATGCGGTAACTACTACCATCAAAGGTCGAATGATGCCGCTGGTGAAGATCTTGACTATCTTCATTTCCCTTGACTTTTCATGCAACAATTTTGATGGGCCTATCTATGAAGAAATAGGAGAACTCACATTGTTATATAGTCTCAACTTGTCACATAATGCTTTTGTTGGCGGAATCCCACAATCTTTGGGAAAATTGAGTAATCTTGAGTCATTAGATCTATCAAGCAATGAACTTATTGGTGAGATTCCTATGCAACTTGCGGATGGTCTTATTTTTCTGGCAGTTCTCAACCTTTCATTCAATCAATTGGTGGGGCATATTCCATTTATCAAGCAATTTGCTACATTTCAACAAAATTCCTATGAAGGGAATAAAGGATTATGTGGCTTACCTTTGAAAGAAATATGCACATATACAGAGCCAAGATTGCCACCTCCAACAACCGAAGAAATTCATTCAGATTCTGGAATTGTGATTGATCGGAACTTTCTAAGTGTTGGACTAGGATTTGTTTTTGGCTTAGGGTTTGTCGTTGTGCTCCTTGTGTTTTGGAAGAGGTGGAGTTTTTTTTTTTTTTTGCTATCTTTATTTATATTACGTTCTTGAATTCACCCACTCAAAACAAATAAATTAACAAACTTAAAATACAAAACAAAACATCTTAACAAAACATACCCTTAATTTTTGAGGGATAGAAGCTATCTTATTATTTTCTTAAAAAAAGAAAATTAAAAGAGAAAAACACATAGGGTGCCCATGTAGTCACCTAGGAGGGGTGGTTGCGCTACCACCGTGTTCTAGTTGGGGAGGCCTTACAGCCACTTCTTTTTTCTTTTTCCCTTTTTTCTTTTTGTTTTTAAATTAAGATGACTCTAAATCTATTTGAGTTTTTTTTTTTTTTTTTTTAAATAATAATAATCAGGTGTATTCTATAGAAAATACATTTTCAAATGTAAATATACTTTTAAAAATTATAGTTATCTTTATCTCATGTCAAAACACTTTTTCAAATAAAAAAACACATTACACTTACCTAAATTTACCAGGCATAACCATGGCATTACAAACATATTGATGATATATATTTTTGTTTTTCAGGATCATCTCTTAGCTATATCTTGGGGAAAAAATTTCCATAGAAGACAAGCACACAGAAACAAGGATGGAGGCATTGGTAATTGTTACGAGGGGGTAATAAAACTAGGCTTAACTCTGATTTCTTCGGTTTCAATATAAAGCAAAATTTAAATTAAAAATAATAATAATAAATATCCATGTAAAATGTTGTCTTAGGATATGATGTTTGTATTGTTGTAAGTTGTATTGTTGTAGGTTGTATTCTTGAAATACTTTTTGTTCTTTTGAAGTTTCAAACAATGTTGTTGGACCATGTCTATCTAGTCTCCATACCCTTGGTTTTAGACCAAGATTTTCTCGTCAATGCTTTTGGAAGTGTTGATGACTAGCAGTGATAAACGTCCACTCCGTGTTTATTGGTTGTGCTTTTCTAAAATTAACGTGACTTTTAAATTATTATTGAATTATTCATCGATGACATGACGTTACATAGAGAATGATGAAAAAATTGACTCTCATGTAAGAGCATTTCTAGCAGCTTCCTCGTCATTTTTTCTATATTTAAGGATCCAAACCACTTTTTGTTTCCCTGTGTCAAAATACACTCCAATAATTTTCCTTAATCATTCCCTATATCATTAAAATATTTATTTTTTTAATTATATTATATATATGAGAGGAGAAAGGAGAGAGAATCGTAAGAGGAGAGAAGAGAGAGAAACATTTTTTATAATTTTAATAATCATAAGGATTGCAATAGTGGAACCCTATACTTTGGGTTCCACTATAGCGATTCTCATGGTTGAGGCTCATTTAGGGAGTCTGCTGTGGGACCTTTTTTATAATTTTTTGGACATATTTCCTATACATAGGGAATAGACTCCCTTATAGGGAGTCTGCTTAGAATGCTCTAAGGTTGGCAATTTTTGTCACGATTCACGAGCTTAACATGAATCTAATACGAAATTAAAGGGTTATAATTGGGGAGCTTGACATTTTTAATTAAATTGGTTGAACTAAAATTGATTTAAATAGTCTTATACTCATGTATCGACACGACACGAACTCAACACATGACATAGTGGCTGCAATTTTTTACATGACTTGCGAATTCAACACGAACCCAATATAAAATTAGACAGTTAGAGTTAAAGAATTTGACTCATTTAATTAAATGAATCAAATTAAAGCTTGTATAATTTTTACTCATACTTTAAGACAACCCACACAATCACAAATTACCACCCTATTAATATGGAGATCAATAATCCTTGTTGCCAAGGCTTTTCTTATCAATACCTTTGGACATATTGACAATAAAACTTTTGTGAAAAAGAAAATTATTGCTATCTCTAACGGTAGCGATGGCCCTGCTTGGAGTGCTATTAATCGAATGGTTGAGATAACATGATATAGTTGACAAAGCTGCCGCTGAGGTAGGTCCACGTCATCTATCGCTTCAATTTCTCTTAACTCTAGGAAATGAGCGACGGCTATATCGCCCACCTAAAACGGACGGAGACAGGAACAAATTGTTTATTAGTGGGTCTAGAACTTGTTTAGGGGACGAGGCAGATTAATTTCTGAGATCACTCTCTAATAATTGAAGGAGGGGGGCCCTATGATCGAGCGACGGCTGCTTTGTTTGATTCCATTATTATATGTTGTGCATTTTTTTTTTTGTGAAAATTGTCAAAAAGAAAAATAAAAAATCCTTTAAGATTAGGACACTTTTTTTTTATTTTTTAAGGGAACGTGTTCCAATATCAATATACTAAAACCGGACCCTAACTAGACCATGCTTTAAAATAATATCCTATAAAAGTTCTTTTTAGTGAATGGTCACAGAATTCAGAAATAAATTCAAAAATATTGGCTTATTGGTAAGGTTGATAATTTTTAATACGACTTCCAAATCTGATACGAACTTTATACAAAATTAAAATGTTATGGTTATAATTGACCTATATAGTCTTATATCAAATGCTTGAAGCCTTGATATGACGACATACAACATAATAATAAGTAATTTTTGACATGATCCGCGAACTCAATACAAACTCAATACAAAATTAGAAGATTAGGCTAAGGGGTTTGACCTGTTTAATTAAATAAATCAGGTTATGATTAAGGTATATAATTATATACACATAATTCAACACGATCTAAATCCGACACGCGAACATAAATTGACACTCTCACTTACGGTTTCTATGATTTAGACAAGAATAATGTTGCATACTTGTCTTTTATACAACATTCACACAATTGACCTGATGTCTCATTATTTATTAGTCCGAATTAGCCTTTATTTAAAATTAAAAATTAAATTTTTTTTTTTAAAAAAAGTTCAATAGTTAATGGGTACTATTAATTAACCCAGTAATATGAGAGTAAAATTGGAGATAAATATTT
>NC_081549.1:21651172-21683035 GCF_901000735.1 Corylus avellana
CTTAACTATCAGCAAGAAAAATATTCTTGCTGATAGTTAAGAGTAGTAATTACTAACGTTCCTGCTCTGCTAGTTAACGCGCTTTGGACGAATTTTTTTGTTGTTTAGCCCACAAGATCTCCATCAACAATTAAATAATTGATGCAGTGCAACTTGACTTTGATATCAATTAATGCAGTGTGTCGTGATTAGTTTGCCAAGACAAACAAGATAAGAATCACAACTCTTCTTAAAACTAATAATCAATCAAGGATTTAATGTGGATAGAAAAGAAAACCACTCTTAAAAGTGTTTTTCATTGATAACCGGTCAAAATAACATAATAAATTAAGGCTATAGATAGCCATTACATATATTTATACTACCTAGACTCCTCAACCTAAGAAAACGCTCAAATAAAAGTTTGTTTACAAAAATTTATTAGAGCTTGCCTGAACGTGTAAGAGGCTCTTTTGAATCTAGCTATGGTTTCCTCGTATTCTTACTTGAATTCTCAATTCACACAGCAGCTCGTTCTAACCCAACTTTAAACGTGTGCATCTATAAATAATTCATTCGAAACCAACTTCATATGAGTTATTGAACGAGCTATTTTGTGAACTCGTTTTAAAGCTTGTTCAAACATAAACTACGGACGAGCAATTTTGTACAGCTTTTCAATTTTCTTTGTACGGTCTATTTTAACTCAGTAAACATTTAAATTAGAAAAACTTAATGAAATATGACTTTGTAACCCTCTAAATGAGCTTTCCAATGCCCATAATTATGTCCCCATATGATGTCAGAATCGTTATATATGTCCCTTTTGTTAAAGCAAATATGATTGAAAATTGTCCTCTATCAACAACCTTCGTTATTCGACCTATGGCCCACGAAGGAATGTGGGTCAAACACGGTAGAGGATTTTCTCCGATCCATTTTGGATTGGAGAATATCCAATTAATAATTAGGATCTCTATAGAGAGATCCTAAGGTCATAAATGAAACATATGCCCCATTGATAGAAATAATAATAAAATATTACATATATTTTAAATTTAATTAAAAAAATAATAATAAGAAGTTTTAAAAAATAATAAAATATTAAGGGGTGGTCGGACCACCCCAGTTGGGCTTGGGGTGGCCTAGCCATCACCTGGAGTGTTTCAGCTACCCTAAATTTATTTATTTAGTTTTTCAATCTTTATTTATAATTTTTATTAATTGGAATGAAAATTTTTGAGTTAAGTTGAAATTTTTTGAGTTGAGTTGAATTGAGTTTAAAAAATTGCCAAACATGAATTTAGAAAAAATTTGAGATTGAGTTGGAAAATCTTGCTTCCCAAACAAGGCCTAACTACGCTGTGCATAGCCTAGCAAAGGCTGCAGTCAAACACGTTAAAGATTGTGTATAAATGGAAGAAATTTCTATTTGTATTTAGGATGTTGTAATTTTAGAGTAATCTGCTCTTCCTGTTTAGATATGCTCTAGATTATTCTTGTTGGAATAAAGATTGAAATATATATATATATATATATATATATGAGAAAACCTTTTATTAAGACTATCCTAATAACACCCATTTTATAGCCTCCAATCAATAACCGACATATAAGCAAAAATATAAGAAGTGCACAAAAATAAGTAGGACTAAAATACACTAGATTTTAGGGTGATAAAATCTTTAAAAGGTTAACCTTTCATATCTAAGTTTTAGTTTTGGATCCAAAAACGAGTTTTGAAGCATTAGAAATGGGTTTTGAGGTATTATAAACGGGTTTTGGGGCATTATAAATGGGTTTTTGAGCATTAGAAATGGGTTTTGGGGCATTAGAAACAGATTTTGGGGCATTAAAAACGGGTTTTGAGGTGGGTCACAGCCGAAGGGGTTTGAGGCCTTCACTGCCAGACAGACCCGTGGGTCCGTGTCGTGGGTCTAGCCTGGGTCTTGCCGGCTACGGGTTTTTTTTGCTCTGATTTGGTGTAATTGTTCTTACTTTTATTTTTTTACATTTTTGTTTAAAATTAATAATGTGTCACATAGTAATTGGAGGCTGCAAAATGGGTGTTATCAGGATGGACTTGATAGTATGAGCTATATATATATATATATATATATATTAAAAGAAAGGATTAATTTATTATTTTTTCTAAACTTGTTTTATTGGGTTTTTTTTTTTGATAGTTTGTAAAATTAACAGAACAAAAACTTTACAACGATTTTGACATGATTTACCCGCATACATTCTGTTGATTGCAATGCTGTTTGATCGGATGGTTGAGAAAAGTTGGTGATCGGTGAGCTACAGCGAATCGAAATAGGATTTTTTTCTATGTAAAATAATCTTTATAGTCATGATTTTGTTTTATTATATATAGGCCGGGAGCGCGTTTAATTCAGCAAAGAAGTGTTAGGGAGCCAAATAAATGAATTCAAAAAAATTTTCAAACTGACATGATAAACCGTAAATGGTAGGCAAAAGAAAAAAAATTGCATTTTTTTTTAATTTAAAACCTTTGTCACATCATTTTAAAAATTTTTCTAAATTCATTTGTTTAAGTTTCTATAACTTTTCAATTCAACAACTCTCCTTTATTGAATAACCGTTGGAAGTCTTTGTAGACTTTTCAAACATGTCGCTGAATAGAATAATCAACTATTCAAACTTATATCTATAAAAAATAAAAATAAAAAACCTATTCAAACTTATAATAATAATAATAAAAACAAAAAACTATTCAAACTTCATTCATTAGCAAACAAATTGACTAGTTGTTTATTCACTGTAATCAAGTACATATTCAAACTTCAAACGTGCATGTTCCCACTGGTTAGGTATAGATGTTGACATGTTGTATAAATCAATTATAGAGGAGCTTCTCCTGTTTTAGGTGAAGGACAAAATTTCGTTATATATATATATATATATATATATATGATGTTAGCTTATTTAAAAATTTTAAATGACATAATTATATATATATATATATATATATATATATATATATTCACCTTATGACAACAACGTATATAACATTAAATCTAATTTTAAGGGGATGTTAGGCACTTTCTTGGTATTCTCTTAATCCTAAGTGTATATTATTTTCTAAAAAAGTTAAAAAGAAAATGATTCTTATTTCTCTCACTTAATTTTAAAAAAATAATATTCACATAAGATTAGGAGAACACCTAAAAAGCACCTATGATTTCCCTTTTGCAAAACTTAATTTGAACCATGAATAGAAAGGAACTTAAGGTCTCGATCCCAGCTAATCAAGGGAATCTACTGTAATTTATCGCTTCAATCGTCCTGAGCAAGGGCAACATCTATGGAAACCAATTATCACTTATCTCTGAGCCCTCAATACTGGAGTTTTTAAAATTAACAAAGAAAGTGGATCTAGTAATTTTATTTGAGTATTTTATTTATGAGATATTTTGTCAAAAGAAAGAAAGTTATTTGGTGGGAGAGGTTATGTTATTTGTTGGTGTTTCGAATTGAGATGTATACTTTTTATTGAAAGATGTAAAATACCCGATTAATACCACGACCTGATTAAAATTATTCTCTATGGGGTATGGTAAAATAAGCTGTAATAAAGAAGAAAATGGAAGAGATTGTACATTTTGGTTTAAGATCCCTACGATTAGGCTACTCGAATTTCACGAAAAAAAACTCAATCAGCTTAAAAGAGTAGGCTGCAAGGCCCATTTACTCAGAGCAGCCTAATTCTAAGAGATTATGATCTGTATATCTATATGGTTTGTGGACCCACGCACAGTAGATTGGAACACAAGACATGGGTTTAATCTCATGACTTAAGCAATGACCTCTTTTCATTACAGCGGAAAAGTAACAAGCTTTTAGTTTTTTTTTTTAAATTCATTTCAATTAATGATCATTATGTGCATAAATATTACATTAAACAAAACTTTAATAAATAAAAATAATAATTGATTAATGAGGTTTTCAATGTAAAAATAAGGTTTCATAGACAAACATTAGACTGATAAAGTTATAAATAACTTTTACAAAAAGAGAAACCATAGAAATAGATCATCTCGCAGGAGAAAATTTATAATAGGGCAAAGTTCTCTTAGCCCCCTTAAACTACCATTCCAATGACAATTTTCCCATAAACTAGTAATTGTTACAATTTCCCCCCTAAACTACCAATACAATAACAATGTACATCTAAGACTCATAAATTGATGAAATTAACCTTACTAAAATAAAAACAAAAATATTAAAAATTATTTAATTCTTTATTTCAATTTATGAAAAAAGAAAAAAGAATTAAATATATTAAAAATAAAAAATAAATTGAAAAAAACAGGGGTGGTTCTTCCAAACCACCCCATGGGTAACTAGAATTTTGATTTTCAGTTAATGGGGTGGACCACCTAGATGTTTAAGGGGTGGTAGGCAGAGGCTGGCTAGTAGGTGGCTCACTACCCGATGGCTCGAGCTGGGGGGGAAATTCTGCTTGCATGTGAAGAAAGACACCACCCCTTTTTTCAATTATTTCAATTTTATTTTTATTTGTTTATGTTAAATATATTTAATTTTTTATTTTAAATATATTTAATGCTTTTTTAAAATTTTATGGGTATTTTAGCCTGATTAAAAATGTTATAGGGGTAATTTCGTCATTTAACTACTATTGGGGGGTATATTGTCATTGTTTTAATAGTTTGGGGAAGAAATTATCGCAATTGGTAATTTAAAAGGGGAATGGTCGCAATTTGTAATTTGGAAGGGAAATTGTCGCAATTGGTAGTTTGGGAAGAAGATTGTCATTAGAGTGGTAGTTTGAGGGGGTTAAAATGACTTTATAATATCCTTTTACACTGTGGAATGTTAGGTTTATTTTGCTTGTCCACGCATTAATTTTCTTTATAACTTGCACAAGTGAATGAAAAAATAATTGTTGTTGCTGTCTTCAAATAATGAACAATTTTAATATGATTTTTGGGAAAATGACAACCTATTTTTGAAGTAATTGTAGCATATTGAGAAGGATGACAAACTGTAAAATACAAGAGAAATGTTACACACACTTTAGGTGCATATTCTTAGGAAACTATCATAATTATTAATTACACATCATGAATAGAAGTCGATTCTTCCAATCATAATAATTATTGAATAATAAAGTGTTAGAGAACTAATTGTATTTATTCAATTATATCTAATCTCCACCTCACCGACTTTTACGAAGAAATGATTCAACACTAACCTTACGTAGAACTCTGAAGGGCTAATTTATTAATTATTTCTAAATTTTTTTTCTTCGTTCTTTTTTTCTTTTTTAGGCAGTCTATGAAATTAACAAGAGAACAAAACATTTATAGTTGAAAAGAGTAGTAACAAGACTTTACAGTGCTGTTGATCGGATGGTTGATAAAAGTTGGTGAATAGTGAGCTATATAAAGTTTTTAAAAAGTAAATTTATAATTTCATAATAACCCACCAAACAAAAGCGTCGCGTTTTACTTCAACAAAGATTCTGCGCTACTCACCCTTCTCTGATCTTTCAGCCATTCTCGTTCGATTTTAGGAGACTTTTCAAGTCAAGCAGATGTGGACAATGTCGCAGGCATTTACATTCTATGAAGAAGTGTCTAATGCCGGTCGAAAATGGACAGAAATTTCAAAAAAAAATTCTTGAAGTACTTAGTGCTATTTTTTTAGGAGAAAATTCACTTTACCCCTGAAGTTCAGGAGTTTTTCAATTGAAACCCCAAAGTTTAAAATTTGGCAATGTACCCCCTTAATGTTTCAAAAATTTTCAATTTAAACCTTCTGTTACTAATTTTCTAAACGGATTTTTTTAAAAGCCTGCGGGTAATTAGGTAATTTCATAGATTTCCGTCCAATTTGACGGAAATTAGTAACGGAAGGTTTAAATTGAAAATTTTTGAAACATTAAGGGGTTGCTAATTTTTAAATTTTGGGGTTCAAATTGAAAAACTCTTAAAATTTCAAGGGATAAAGTGAATTTTTCCCTATTTTTTATATTTTTAACAGTTATTTACTGTCATTGTACCGATGACTTAAACATTAATTTTTTAGAAACCTAAAAATATTAAACAACACTTATCTCTTATTACTTCTTTTTTTTTAAAAAAAAAAAACACTTATTATTTATTAAAATAAGTTAAATTTTTTTTTTAGAAGAAATTTGTGTGAGCTGAAAAGTAAAGCAAACCTTGAACCAATAATGCACGAGCTTCGTGGACTGCCCATGACTTTTGCTACCCCTAATTGGACTGCTCCTGAATGTTATTTTATCCATCTTCCTCTGCATAAATATCATTCCAGTTTACATCAGACTTTCTCATTTCCAATTGAAGCAAATCATTTGCTACCTTTTCTACCTTTTATCCTACGCTTTCGGTTTCTGTCCCGTTCCAAATCCCAGTGGTTTTTGGTCTGCCAAGACCTGAACCTACCGTTAGTTTCATCGACCTTTGCAATTCTTTATTGTTTGGGTGTCTCTCGTTAATTATATTATTTAATATTATTAGTTAAGTTTTGTTCTACTTTAATTTTTTATATTAAAAATATCTTACTCCTCCAATCAAAATCTTGATTCGGAGTTCCAGAATAATAGTTAGAGTCGAAAATTATCACCGAAAGTGATAGTCTTCGAGAGCTCCAGTAGTGCCACAAGCCTGGCATATAGAGAGATGGAGGAAGAGAGGGTGAATGGGTTTTCTTGCTCTAGTTTCTTCAATGGAGCTACTGAAGTCATGTCTTCCTGTCCTCCACACAAAACAAATCGAAGAAACATTTCAAATGTTCAAATGGAATATTTCTTCATGGCCATTCCAATATTTATCAAGCCAATTACTAGTAGTGGTGGGTTTTGGGTCTTGAGAGACTTAAGAGTGAATGGGGTTTTCGAAGGTTTGAAAAAAAGGTGGGATTTTGGTGGTTGGAAGCTGAAGCCGTGTAGAGAGAGAGAGGGGTGGAGAGAGAGAAAATAATGTTAAAAACTTCTTGTGAATTGAATTGTTTACATTAGAGGAAAAAAAATATCTTGCCTATTCTGTTAACTTACACGAAATGAAATTGTTTTACTTGTTCTGCCTTAATTTCCTTCATCACTCGTACAAGTTAATAAAAATTATTGTTTTTTCTGTCTTCAAATAAGGAACAATTCTAATAATGATAGAAACAAGACCTTGTATGCTCTTAATTAAGGAGGTCCATGGTCCAAGATGCCAACCCTATCAATGCTTTATTTGGATTGAGATTTCAAATTACACGAAATTCCCACAGTTTTTAGAGAGATGGGGTGCGGCACTTATCTGTTTCCATTATATGAACTTTGCATCAAGCCTGCTTGGAGGCGCGTGGGGGCTGATCGGATTCATTTGAGCAATGTTGAGGGGATTCTCCAATTTTTCTCCTTCTCTGTAGAGGTTTTTCAAAGACTTCTAAAGTCAAGCAGGCAATAACACAGCAAGTGATACACATGTACTAATGGTTGAAAAGCCATGCAAACCGTAAGCCTAACGGTCAAGCCTTAGGGGGCATCCTACGAGCTTTTTGAGCCACCATGTTTGACCATGAAATTTGTCTGAAAGAAATTTCTGAGGAGGTTCAATTTTTCTGGTGCTGGAAAGAGAGTCTGGGAGATTTTCAAAGCAAAGCGGATTGGGACAATATTGATTGAGCTTCGTGGACTGCCCACAGATTTTGCTACTCCTTAGACTTTTCCTGATTGCTATTCTCTCCATCTTCCTCTACATTTATTGAAGCAAATCCTTTTATACTTCTTATCCACCAGTGGTTTTTGGTCCTCACCCTTCTGAACCCACCATTAATTTCATCAACTTTTCATTTCTTTATTGTGTGGGTGTCTCTCATTACAGCCTCCAATGAGAAATCCACTCTTTTCATGGCATTTCTTGATGCTTCTTTGTTCACTTCAGCTCACCTTCTGTATCTTTGTGGCGTCTGGACAATGTCTTGGCGATCAGCAATCCTTATTATTGCAAATGAAGAACAACCTCGTATTCAGCAGTGATTTGTCCACAAAACTGGTCTACTGGAATCAAAGTGCAGATTGCTGTTTGTGGGAAGGTGTAAACTGCGCGGAAGGACGTGTTATTGGTCTCGATCTGACCAACGAATCCATCTCGGGTGGACTTGACAACTTAAGCAGCCTCTTCAATCTTTCGTATCTCCAGAGCTTGAATTTGGCTTTCAACAACTTCAACGGCTCTCAAATTCCATCAGAGTTTGACAAGCTGGCAAATTTGAATTATTTAAACCTATCAAATGCGGGCTTTGATGGGCAGATACCAATGGCGATTTCACACTTGACAAGGTTGGTTACTCTTGACCTGCATTACAACTCACTGAATGGGAGTATTCCAATTTCCTTGTTTTCCCTTCCATTATTGCAAACATTACAACTTTCCAACAACCAATTTTCTGGTCAACTCAATGAAATTCTCAATGTTTCTTCTCACCTCTTGGACACCCTTGATTTGAGTAGCAACAACTTGGAAGGGCCAATACCCATGTCTGTCTTTGAACTCCAACGGCTTAATATCCTCTCACTTTCTTCAAACAACTTCAATGGATCCTTGCAGCTTAATGTGATTCAACAGTTGAGCAATCTTTTGCATCTTGATCTTTCATACAATAGGTTATTGATTGAATATAATGGAACTAATTCGTCATTCTCCTCCTTTCCCCAGATTGCCACATTAATATTGGCTTCTAGCAAGATGAAAAAATTTCATGATTTCTTGAGAAACCAATCCAAACTAACTTATCTAGACCTTTCAGACAACCAGATTGAAGGAGATATACCAAACTGGCTCTTGAAACATCGTAATCTTATTGGCTTAAATCTCTCTTTTAATCACCTGGTGACTCTGGATGGACCACTCTCTAATCTTTCTTCTTTGAGTGTTCTGGACCTTAGTTCAAACCAACTCCAAGGACAACTCCCAAATCTACCACCATTTGTCACGTACGTGGATTTCTCGAGCAATAATTTCAGCTCTGTAATACCAGTTAGTACTATTGACTCCCTTACTTCTGCTTATTTCTTCTCTCTTTCTAGCAATAAGGTCCATGGGAGTATCCCTGAATCAATATGCAATGCAACATATCTTCAAGTTCTAGATTTGTCTTATAATCTCTTCAATGGAAAAATACCCCAGTGCTTGAGTGAGATGTATCGGACTCTTCTGGTGCTAAATCTAAGGAGAAACAAGCTCATTGGTTCAATTCCTGATTCCTTTGAAGGCAATTGTAGTTTACGAACTTTGGATTTCAGTGAAAACCTAATTAGAGGACTGTTACCGAAGTCTTTAGCCAATTGCACAAAGTTGGAGGCCTTGAACATCGGGAACAATCTCATCGAGGATGCCTTTCCATGTTACTTGAAGAACACATCCATGTTGCGCATCCTTGTTTTGCGATCTAACAACTTTACCGGGCCTGTTGGTTGTTCAGAGCCTAATGTCACTTGGCCGATGCTTCAAATTGTAGATATAGCTTCAAATAATTTTACCGGTAAGCTTCCAAAAATTTATGGCTGGAAGGCAATGATGGATGATGAAATTGAGGCCCAATCAGAGCATACGCACCTCCAATTTGAAGTCCTGAGACAATATTACTATCAAGATTCCATAACAATTACCTTCAATTTTACTATGGAGTTGGTGAAGATTCAAAATGTTTTCACTGTGATTGACTTTTCCAGCAACAATCTTGAGGGGCCAATACCAGAAGAATTTGGAGGACTTAAATCATTATATGTTCTCAACTTGTCGCATAATGCTCTTACAGGCCAAATTCCACCATCTCTAGCAAACTTGACTCTACTAGAGTCATTAGACTTGTCCAGGAACAATCTTACAGGGGAGATTCCAATGCAACTTGCAGATGGTCTTACTTTTCTTTCTTTCTTAGACCTTTCTTTCAATCAATTGGTGGGGCGAATTCCACAGATTAAGCAATTTACTACATTTTCTGAAGCTTCATTTGCTGGAAATAAAGGATTGTGTGGCTTCCCTTTGCAAACAGAATGCCCATATGCAGAGCCAGCGTCACCTCCAACATTTGAAAGAAGTCATTCAAATTCGGAGATTGTGAATGATTGGGACTTTATGAGAGTTGAACTGGACTTATTTTTGGTTTTGGAATTGTAATTGGCTTCTTATATTTTTGAAGAGATGGAGGATGAATGCACTGAAATCAGGGGTGGAGGCATTAATGATAATTTATGAAAAGTAATGCACCTAAGCTTAGCTTTTGTTTCTTTTTGTTTCAATAAAAGGAAAAAATAAAAAGTTTGTCCTTGCAATTGGATGCGAGTGTTGTCTTTTAGGTATGTTGTTTGTAACTACCAAGTTGTATTATTAAAATACTTTTGTGATATTAGATTTGCGTGTGACTTATTTCCCATTCACTCTTTTTTTTTTTTTCTTCTTCTTCTTTTCTTTTCTCATTCTTCTATAATTGTTTGCCAATAATTCCTTTTCAATATGGTTGTTGGGGTAGAGAGGGAGACCTGATTTTGGAGCATAAAACTATGGTCAAATTTTTTGAAACTTAACGTGTTCATAAAATTAGAATAGAGAATAATTCCATGCAAAAAAAAAAAAAAAAAAAAAGATTAAAATATATATTATTTAAATATAAGAAAATGGTCTCACTTAAACTTGTGACAAGCCTCAAAATGTATCGAGTCGGCCTTGTGTATATGTTGCCTAAATTGTCACGTCATTTAAAATTTTAAAAAATATAACGCGATGTACATCGTTAGATGCTGTAAAATTTAATCTGAACCATTAAATGGTTGTGTAATGAAAAGATTTAAGGTTTAAGGTTGTTGTACTAGAGTGAATGAGGAATTTCGTTTGCGTGGTGTGAAACTGTGAATACAGGGAAGACTGAAGGCAAGGAAATGGTCGAGAGATTCCATAAAGGAAGGCCTTTTTCCGCGTCAATCCGGCCTAAGCCACGGTCCAGAAAGAATAGCTAACCAAAATTTACCCACATTTGAAAGTCCACCAAAATGGAATTGTGATGCGGGCCTTAGGGTAAAGACAGACTATATTTAGTAGGGAAATTAAGGTCTCAGATGGTGATAGAATCACTATTTTGGAGAATTTTAATTACTATTATTATCATTATTATTATTACTATTACTATTAGGGCGAATTGCTAATTAGTCCATGTATGTGATTTCAAACGGAGCTTATAAAACCTCGTAATATGCCTCTATAACAAAATGTTCCCTCACACAAATTTGAGTAAATTTTTTCAATAGAACCTTTATGAATAACAATTTTACCTTCAAATAAATTTTTTTTTTTTAAAAAAAATCAAATTTAGCGATTGCCAAACCACCTTATAGGCTTTTGGAGGTAGTGGGTCATCCCTTATCTGGCCAATTCTTAGGGTGGTTGACCATCCATAAGGATTTCTGAGATGATTCGGCCACCCATTTTACCTATTCTGAGGTGTTCTACCAACCTTATCTTCCTTGAGGATGGTTTAGTTAACCCCAACGGTTGGGTTTACGGTGTTCGAACCACCCCCTAGATTTGGCTAGAGAGGGTGGCCAACCACCCCAAGGGCCTATATAGTTCAATCAGCTTTAAACTAATAATAATAATAATAATAATATTTTTTTTATTTGAGAGTAAAATTGTAGTTCCATTGCAGTTATATCCGAAAAATGCCCTAAATTTGTAAAGAGGTATCATTTTGTTACAATGGCATACCAAATGGAGTTAAATTCTCATTTTGAAATCTCATGAATTAACTTTTTATAAATTCAGATAACAAGACCAGATTAATATATATATATATTTTTTTCCTTAGTATTATTAGTAGAAGTAGCATTTATGAAATAGATAAAATTTTAAGTCATGGTACAAATATAGGGGTTAGACAAAAGGCAACAAAACAAAATATAATAACAAGCAAACTTTGAATAAGCGATTCTAGGAGTAATTCTAGAAGGCATCTCAAATATATATCCTCCCCCTCAAATTTTTTATTTTTTATTTTTCCCTCAAATTATTTTTGTTCACACTTGCCCACATGCAGCTAATATGTATGTATGACTTTGTGAAAGTTAAAGAAGTTTGGCTTCATTCAACCAACCCCTTGAAATATTATTAAATTCACCCTTTTCCTATATATATACTTCAACAACCAAATAGTATTTTAAGCTTACTTTATATCTATAATCAGACAAAAAATGATTAGGTGATAAAAATAACACTAGTGACGACCCTATGCATATCAAATTAATGACTTTTTGAATAGCTTGGTCAGGAGACTCAGAGCCTCAAATCTATTCGTGCATTGGCCTATTGGCTGGTTCCACAGTTTTTCTATGGTGGGGTTGGCTGCTTCCAAGCTAACGTGATCTAAGTTTATAAAGTAAGACCAATCATTCAAAAAAAAAGACCAGAATTGTTAAGTAATCCTCACCAAAAACTCGAAAATGAAAAGAAATTAAGAATAGTAAGATAACATAAAACAATGCTTGAATTTTCTTGAGTTCAAAAAATTTTTAGAGTTACACCCACCAGCGAAGTTGGAGTCTTACGAAACGACATTACCTTAGAAGATTCCCCGTCATTAAAAAGAAAAGGGTAAAGTCCACATACTTCCCTCAAACTACCACCCAATTGACAATATCCCCCCAAACTTTCAATTGTGACAATGTCTCCTCCAAACTATCAAAATATTGTCAATGTCCCCTCAAGACTAGCAATAAGACAAAAATGCCCCTATAGATTTCTCAATAAGACAAAAATACCCCTATAAATTCAAAAAAAAAAAATTGATTTTTTTAAAAAACGAAAAATTTTAATTTAAAAAAAAAACAATTTTTTTTAAACAAAAATTTTTTATTTTTTATTTTTTAAACGGAAATTTTTATTAAAAAAAAAACTATTTTTTTTATTTAGTTTTAAAAAACAAAAAAAATTCATTTTATTAAACGAGAATTTTAATTTTTTAAACGTAAATTTTTATTTAAATAAAATTATAAAACGAAAAAAAAAAAAAATCG
Organism: Corylus avellana; assembly: GCF_901000735.1. Lineage (NCBI taxonomy): Eukaryota > Viridiplantae > Streptophyta > Magnoliopsida > Fagales > Betulaceae > Corylus > Corylus avellana. The sequence continues at coordinate 21,664,221 of NC_081549.1, forward strand.
AAATTTTTAAAAATTTTTTCTTATAAAACTGATTTTAAAAAAAAAAATACTGGCCAACGTTTGGATTTTTTTTGTTAGTTTTAGGTTTTTTCTAGAAGTTTTAGTTTTTTTTTTTTTAAGGGTAATTTCGTCATTGGGAGGAACATTGACAATTTTTTGTAGTTTGAGGGGCACATTGTCACAATTAAAAGTTTGAGGGGGGACATTGTCAATTGAGTGGTAGTTTAAGGGGGTTAAGTGGACTTTCCCCAAAAGAAAAACTCCATATATAGTACATTCCAAGGGGTCAATATATGATTCCTCACCGTGAATCTCAATCCATGGAATTAACATTCAACATTCAACATTCAAAGCTGGCAAAGTCATGGCATTTGGTTTGATTTTCCTAACAAACAGGCGTGTGTTTACTTCAACTTAATGCTAGCCATCCCATTATCTTTATATCCCTCTCTGGTCTTCTTCTTCTTCTTCATATCTTTCTCTATCTCCCATTCCACACTATAAATTCTGTCACCTCTTCAGTTTTTTATCATATTGTCACCTCATGTTACAGCCTCCAGTGAGAATGTCGTCCTTTTTCTTGATGACCATATGCCCACTTTTCCTCAGCTTCTGTACCATTGTGGTGTCTGGCCAATGTTTTGGCAATCAGCAGTCTTTGTTGCTCCAGTTGAAGAACAACCTCATATTCGACAGTGCTTTGTCCGCGAAACTGGTGCATTGGAACCAAAGCGCCGATTGTTGTTCTTGGGAAGGCGTAACCTGCGAGGAGGGACGTGTTATTGGTCTCGACCTGACCAATGAATCCATCTCAGGTGGGCTCGAGAATTCAAGCAGTCTCTTCAGTCTACAGCATCTCCAAAACTTGAGCTTGGGTTACAACAACTTCAACAAGTCTCAAATTCCATCAGAGTTTGACAAGCTCATGAATTTGAGGTTTTTGAACCTATCAAATGCTGGCTTTGCAGGACAAATTCCAATTGCAATTTCCCACTTAAGGAGTTTGGTTTCTCTTGATTTATCTACCAGTTACTTTGTCAAAACTCCACTGAAACTTGAGAATCCAAATTTAAATACGCTCGTTCAGAACCTTTCTGAGCTTATAGAGCTTCTTCTTGATGGGGTAAACATATCAGCACAGGGGAATGAGTGGTGTCAGGCCTTATCATCTTCACTGCTAAATTTGAGAGTGTTGAGTTTGTCAAATAGTTGCCTTTCAGGCCCTATTGATTCCACCTTACTGAAGCTTCAGTCCCTCTCAATTATTCGTTTGGATAATAACAATTTGTTTACTCCAATTCCAGAGTTCTTCGCAAATTTCACAAAATTGATGTCATTGCGTCTCAGTTTTTGTGGGTTGATTGGCACATTTCCAAGAAAGATCTTCCAGGTACCAACACTAGAGATTCTTGACTTGTCTTATAATCAATTACTTAATGGTTCTTTGCCAGATTTTCCTCATAATGGATCTCTTCGGACCCTGGTGCTTAGCCATACAAGATTTGCAGGGAAACTGCCAGATTCTACTGGTAATCTCAAAATGTTGTCAAAGATTGATCTTTCCTTCTGCAATTTTGATGGGTCAGTCCCATACTCAATGGCAAGCCTCACACAATTGGTTTATTTGGACATGTCATACAATAGTTTCAATGGACCAATTCCTGTCTTCAGCATGGCCAAAAATCTGACCCAAATAAACCTTTCTTATAACAATTTAACTGGTCAAATAACTTCCACCCGCTGGGAAGAGCTTCTGAATTTGGTGGATCTTGACTTACGTTACAATTTGTTAGAAGGGAATATTCCAGTGTCTCTCTTTTCTCTTCCATCATTGCATAAATTACAACTTTCTAATAACCAATTTTCTGGTAAACTCGATGAATTTCCCAACATTTCTTCTCATGTGCTAGGCACCCTTGATTTGAGTAGCAACCACTTGGAAGGTCCAATACCTATGTCTGTCTTTGAACTCCGAGGTATTAAGTTCCTCTCACTTTGTTCAAACAAGTTTAATGGCTCCTTACAGTTTAGTGTGATTCAACGGCTAAAAGATCTTTCAAATCTTGATCTTTCACAAAATAGCTTGTCGATTGAATATAATGGAACTAAGTCTTTGTTATCCTCCTTTCCCCAAATCACCACATTAAAATTGAGTTCTACCAAGTTGAAAGCATTTCCTGGTTTCTTGATAAACCAATCCAAATTAAGTCATCTAGACCTTTCTGACAACCAAATTATGGGAGAGATACCCGATTGGATTTGGAAAAATCGTAATCTTGGTCACTTAAATCTCTCTCATAATAGCCTTGTGAGGTTGGAAGGACCTTTACTCAACCTTTCTTTTTTGAGTGTCCTAGACCTTCACTCTAACCAACTCCATGGTCAACTCCCATTTCTCCCACCATCTGCCACTTATTTGGATTTCTCAAGGAATGATTTTAGCTTTGCTATTCCAACTAGTATTGGCAATTCCCTAAAATCCACTCATTTCTTCTCTCTTTCAAGCAATAACTTCCACGGGAATGTCCCAGAATCAATATGCAATGCTTCGTATCTTCAAGTTCTAGATCTATCTAATAATTCTTTGAGTGGCACAGTTCTCCAATGCCTGATTAAGATGAGTAAGACTTTAGGCGTGCTGAATCTAGGGAGAAACAACTTCATTGGCATAATTTTTGATACATTTCCTCACAACTGTGATTTACAAACCCTAGATCTCAGTGAAAACCTACTAAAAGGAGTGCTACCAAAGTCTCTGGCCAATTGCACAAAGTTGGAGATCTTAAGTATTGGGAACAATCACATTGACGATACATTTCCATGTTACTTGAAGAACATATCCATGTTGCATATCCTTGTTTTGCGATCTAATAAATTGTACGGGTCTATTAGTTGTCTAGGGCATGATGTCAACTGGTCAATGCTTCAAATTCTAGACCTAGCTTCAAACAATTTTAGTGGTAAGCTACCCAAAAATTTCTTCAATGCCTGGAGAGCATTGATGTTTGGAGAATATAAGCCCCAGTCAAAGCCCAATCACCTCCAATTTGAATTCCTGGGATTCAATGAATTTTATTATCAAAATGCGGTAACTACTACCATCAAAGGTCGAATGATGCCGCTGGTGAAGATCTTGACTATCTTCATTTCCCTTGACTTTTCATGCAACAATTTTGATGGGCCTATCTATGAAGAAATAGGAGAACTCACATTGTTATATAGTCTCAACTTGTCACATAATGCTTTTGTTGGCGGAATCCCACAATCTTTGGGAAAATTGAGTAATCTTGAGTCATTAGATCTATCAAGCAATGAACTTACTGGTGAGATTCTTGTGCAACTTGCGGATGGTCTTATTTTCCTGGCAGTTCTCAACCTTTCATTCAATCAATTGGTGGGGCATATTCCATTTATCAAGCAATTTGCTACATTTCAACAAAATTCCTATGAAGGGAATAAAGGATTATGTGGCTTACCTTTGAAAGAAATATGCACATATACAGAGCCAAGATTGCCACCTCCAACAACGGAAGAAATTCATTCAGATTCTGGAATTGTGATTGATCAGAACTATCTAAGTGTTGGACTAGGATTTGTTTTTGGCTTAGGGTTTGTCGTTGTGCCCCTTGTGTTTTGGAAGAGGTGGAGATTTTTTTTTTTTTGCTATCTTTATTTATATAACGTTCTTGAATTCAGCCACTCAAAACAAATAAATTAACAAACTTAAAATACAAAACAAAACATTTTAACAAAACATACCCTTAATTTTTGAGGGATAGAAGCTATCTTATTATTTTCTTTAAAAAAAAAAAAAAATTAAAAGAGAAAAACACATAGGGTGCCCATGTAGTCACCTAGGAGGGGTGATTGCGCTACCACCGTGTTCTAGTTGGGGAGGCCTTACAGCCACTTCTCTCTTTTTTTTTCCCTTTTTCTTTTTCTTTTTAAATTAAGATGACTCTAAATCTATTTGAGTTTTTTTTTAAAAAATAATAATAATCAGGTGTATTCTATAGAAAATACATTTTCAAATGTGAATATACTTTTAAAAATTATATTTATCTTTATGTCACGTTAAAAACGTCAAAACACTTTTTTAAATAAAAAAACACATTACACTTACCTAAATTTATCAGGCATAACCATGACATTACAAACATATTGATGATATATATATTTTTGTTTTTCAGGATCATCTCTTAGCTATATCTTGGGGAAAAATTTTCCATAGAAGACAAGCACAGAAACAAGGTTGGAGGCATTAGTAATTGTTACGAGGGGGTAATAAAACTAGGCTTAACTCTGATTTCTTCGGTTTCAATATAAAGCAAAATTTAAATTAAAAATAATAATAATAATAAATATCCATGTAAAATGTTGTCTTAGGATATGATGTTTGTATTGTTGTAAGTTGTATTGTTGTAAGTTGCATTATTGAAATACTTTTTGTTCTTTTGAAGTTTCAAACACTGTTGTTGGACCATGCCTATCTCGTCTCCAGACCCTTGGTTTTAGACGAAGATTTTCTCGTCAATGCTTTTCGAAGTGTTGATGACTAGCAGTGATAAACGTCCACTCCGTGTTTATTGGTTGTGCTTTTCTAAAATTAACGTGGCTTTTAGATTATTATTGAATTATTCATCACTGACATGACGTTACATAGGGAATGATGAAAAAATGACTCCCATATAAGATTGACAATTTTTGTCACGATTCACGAACTTAACATAAATTTAATATGAAATTAAAGGGTTATAATTGGAGAACTTGATATTTTTAATTAAATGGGTTGAACTAAAATTAATTTAAATAGTTTTATACTCATGTATCGACACGACACGTACCCAACACATGACATAATGACTGCAATTTTTTACATGACTTACGAATTCAACACAAACTCAATACAAAATTAAACAGTTAGAGTTAAAGAGTTTGACTCATTTAATTAAATGAATCGAATTAAAGCTTGTATAATCTTATACTCATACTTTAAGACAACCCACACAATCACAAATTACCACCCTCTTAATATGGAGATCAATAATCCTTGTTGCCAAGGCTTTTCTTATCAATGCCTATGGACATATTGACAATAAAACTTTTGTGAAAAAGAAAATTATTGCTATCTCTAACGGTGGCGATGGCCCTGCTTGGAGTGCTATTAATCGAATGGTTGAGATAACATGATATAGTTGACAAAGCTGCAGCTGAGGTAGGTCCACGTCATCTATCGCTTCAATTTCTCTTAACTCTAGGAAATGAGCGACGGCTATATCGCCCACCTAAAACGGACGGAGACAGGAACAAATTGTTTATTAGTGGTCTAGAACATGTTTAGGGGACGAGTGGGGCCATTTTAGGCAGATTAATTTCTGAGATCACTTTCTAATAATTGAAGGAGTGGGGCCACTATGATCGAGCGACGGCCGATTTGTTTGATTCCATTATTGTATGTTGTGCATTTTTTTTTTTTTTGTGAAAATTGTCAAAAAGAAAAATAAAAAATCCTTTAAGATTAGGACACATTTTTTTTTTTTTTTTTTAAGGGAACGTGTTCCAATATCAATATACTAAAACCGGACCCTAACTAGACCATGCTTTAAAATAATATCCTATAAAAGTTCTTTTTAGTGAAAGGTCACAGAATTCAGAAATAAATTCAAAAATATTGGCTTATAGGCAGGGTTAATAATTTTTAATACGACTCGCAAATCTTATACGAACTTTATACGAAATTAAAATGTTATGGTTATAATTGACCTATATAGTCTTATATTCATACTTCGACACGACCACAACCTGACATACAACATAATAATAAGTAATTTTTGACATGATCCACAAACTCGATACAACTCAATACAAAATTAGATGATTAAGACTGAGGGGTTTGACATATTTAATTAAATAAATCAGGTTATGATTAAGGTATATAATTTTATACACATAATTCGACACGATCTAAATCTGACACGCGAACATAAATTGACACTCACACTTACGGTTTCTATGATTTAGACAAGAATAATGTTGCATACTTGTCTTTTATACAACATTCACACAATTGACCTGATGTCGTAGTATTTATTAGTCTGAATTAACCTTTATTTAAAATTAAAAATTAAAATTTTTTTAAAAAAAAAGTTCAATAGTTAATGGGTACTATTAATTAATCCAGTAATATGAGAGTAAAATTGGAGATAAATATTTAAAATTACTTTTTAGATAAATATTTAGAATTAGTCTTTCGAAAAATTAGGAGATAATTATTGCTATCTCTAACGGTGGCGATGGCCCTGCTTGGAGTGCTATTGATCGAAGGGTTGAGATGACATGAGCTGCAGCTGAGGTAGGTCCACAGCATCTATCGCTTCAATTTCTCTGAACTCTAGGAAATGAGCAACGGCTATATTATTATTGCCCACCTAAAACGGACGGAAACAGGAACAAATTGTTTATTAGTGGGCCTAGAACGACGAGTGGGGCCATTTTAGGCAGATTAATTTCTGAGATCACTTTCTAATAATTGAAGGGGGGCGGCGGTGGATGCGCCCGCTGATTTGTTTGATTTCAATTTGTATTGTTGTGCATTTTTTTGAAAATTGTCAAAAAGAATTCATAAATAAAGGAAAAAATACATTTTACCTTTTGGACTATTCATTCATTTACATTTTAATCTCTAATATTTAAAAAGTGACACTTGATCCTCCAAATTTTTAAATTGAGGGTAATTACGTAAAATTAAAATTAGAATAGAGGGCATCAAAATCTCACGTCAGACGCACGTGGGATGATTTCCATCCAATTAGACGGAAATTAGTAACGGAGAGTCTGAATTGAAAATTTTTAAAACATTAGGAGGGTATATTGCCAATTTTTAAATATCAGAGTTTAAATTTAAAAACCTCTAAAACTTTAGAGGTAAAGTGAATTTAACCCTTTTTAATTTTTATTTTGTCTGATATAACCAAAAGAATAATACTATAAATCGCATTTTTATTACGTTGTTATTGTACGCTGCTATATAGCAGTATCAATTAATCATTAATTAATTATTTCTAACAATAACTAATTTAATAGCTTATTTACACTATCATATTCATAGAGCGATGATTTCTAGAATTAAAAGACCAATAAATTGATTGGAAATTCAACTCTTCCATACTGAGGCTAATAAAAGCAAACCAGATTACCAAATTAATGTTAAAGTATTGGTAATCATCCATATTGGTTTTGTCCATGACAGCTTTATTGCCCAAGATCCAAATATAATATTATGTGGGTATTAGAATAACAAAATAAATAAATAAATTTAGTCACTAAATTTTCTTGTGATTTTAATTTAGTTTTTTGGGTTTTTAATTTTGATAATTAAGTAAGAGGTTTCTTCTAGTTTTGAATAATTCTCTTCATTTACTTATCATCCAATTAATTAACAGTGTATTAACAAACCAATAAATTAATATCATATGACTTTTCGTTAAATATGTTATGGGTCAAAATTAAATTCTCAACAACTAAATTTAAATAGGGCATAAACCTATGACCTAAATGATTTTTCAAAAAAAAAAAAAAAAAAAATCTTAAACCTCTAATCCAGAAGACCATTATTAAGCAACAAATCAATCACTCTTTGATAGGGTGACAAAGAATATGTAAGACCCAAATTGTAAGCTTAGAATTTGGTGATATCATTTACTAATGGCCCACTTGGACCTCGGTATACGTCAAGTCGTCCAACGAGGTTCATTTACCCTTCGAGTCGGGTTGCGTTTGTTGACTGATGAGTTAGTTTTGTCTGTTTCTTATTCTTACGAATTTTTTTAACTGGACTACCGACATGCAGTAAACTATACTATCATAATTAAACCAAATTGCTCTCATAAGATGCCAATTTAAGAGCAAATGACTCTTCTTGAGACCCAAAAAGTTTCTCAAGGACTTTTAAGCAAGAAAGAGTATAAAAAGGAACATATTTTATAAGAGTTTACAGACCAAGCATGTGAAATAAGTTTAGCATTCCAATCACGAAGCTTCAAGGAAATTTTCCACTGAGCTGCTGAGGACAAATGAGCCGCCAACCCCACACCAAATCGGCCAGAACAAAGAAAATCAGGCGATAAATAGTAAATACAAAAACAAACAAAAAATGGGAAAATGATATTCTCCATTTCAAATTTCTTCAATTTCCTTTATTTAATGCATTTTAAAGGGAATATGATCCTCTCAAGTCTATTTTGGACTAGAAAATATCCGGTTAATAGTCATGATTTTTTTAAAGAAATTCTGAGGCCATAAATAGGACATATGTCCCATTAATAAAAAAAAAATAATAAAATATTATATATATTTTTTAAAAAATTTATAAAAATTGGCCGGACCACCCGAAGATCTAACAAAGGGGCCAAATAATTTTTTTAATTTTTTTTAGTTTTGAGGTTTAGAGGAATTGGCCCGAACCATGGCCCCTTGGGGTGTTTAAAGCCATTACCTGGCAGCTCATTAGGGTGGCTTGTCCACAGAATGCGTTAGTCGGAAATTACCGCCGCAGTAATAAAATTAAGACGGCCAACCACCCTTATTACTGTTTTTTTTTTAAAATCTAAAATATTGTTTTTTTATTTTTTATTTTGTAGTGGGACAGTTGCCTTATTTGTGGCTCTAGGAGCCATGAACTGGATATTCTCCTGTCCATTAATAATGGACTGGAGAAAATCCTATTCTATTTTGAAGGGTAGTCTGTCCGTCATTAAAATTTTTTGAATGATAATCATTTTTTTTTTTTTTTTTTTTGTATTTCAACAATATTACATTTTTAAAATGCACTAATAATGAAACAGAGAAAATTTAAGAAATGGTGGAGATAATCAATTTCCCCAATGCCCCGCGGCTTATCTGTGACACTTGGTAATGTCTAATCAATAAGGCCCAAAATCATTGACTGGTCAGATGGATTTGTTTTGAAGGAGCGATAAATGTCTACTGCAACATTTTTTTTTTGGGTAAAATCACAGCGTATCCGCCAGCTACTATACGATTGACCGATGTAATATACTTGACTTTCGATTGACGATGTACCCCTAAACTGCAAAACATTGTCAATGTCCACCTCGTGGCGAAACACCACTTGGTAAATTTTTACTTCGATTCTGGGCACCAAAATGCATATATATATGCTCCTTATATATATTGGTTGTTTTTGTTTTTTTTTTTTTAAATGTTTTCTTTTATGATTTTTAAATAAAAATTTCCGTTTTTAAAAAAATTAAAATATTTTCGTTTCAAAAAAATTTTAAAACATATTTTTTAAAAAAAATCTAAAAAAATAAAAAATGATTTTTTTTAATAAAAATTTCGGTTTTAAAAAAATCGTTTAAAAATTAAAATAATTTTTTTACAAAAATTAAAATTTTCGTTTTAATTTTTTTTTTTTTTGAATTGTAGGGGTATTTTTGTCATATTGATAAATATATAGGGGCATTTTAATCTTTTTGCTAGCTTTTGGGGGGACATTGACAATGTTTTGATAGTTTGGGGGGTACATTGTCGCAATTAAAAGTTTGGGGGGGACATTGTCAATTGGGTGGTAGTTTGAGGGGGATATGTAGACTTTTCCCTATTTTTCTACACTTACTTTTATAGTATTTTAGGTAATTTTTTAAAATTATTATTAAATTAAAATATATTTATCTCAAATACAAAAAGTCACCTTTTTAAAAGTGTGAAAATGTATGTGAGAATGTGAACTTTGCTGGTAATTTCAAATCATTGATTCTAAAACTATGGCCGTGAGTGAGTAAACCTAGGAAAAAAGAAAGAAAAAAAAAGAAGGAAGAAATTAAGACTTGTAAGATCAAATAATGGAGCTCTCTGTGGTCTTCAAAAGTGTGTTATATGGTCTTTGTTTGATGTGGATTTTCGCTCGGTCCAATAATTAAGTCAAATAATTTATTTTTATAGAGAGAACCTTGATTGATTTTTTGGGCTATTTGATAGTCATACATTTTTAGCGTTGATTTTACTCTTCTTATATGCAAGATTTTTGAAAGTGATAATTGAATAGTGTTTTTTTTTTTTTGGCCATGTAGTGGGTATTTCAATACTTTTATATGAAGGATCAAATAATAGAGCCCTCTTCTATCCACAAAAAAATAAAAATAATAATAATAATTATAGAGCCCTCTTTGGTATCTCTATACTTTTGTAGTTCTTTTATTTGAGTTTTTTAGAAAAAGTGGTAATACTCTTTATTCATAGTTGAACAAGAATACAAGAGCCTTAGCTCTAAGAAAAAAGAGCATTAAGCTCTAAATGAACAATATTGGAAATACAAGCTGGAATTTCCTCGATCCAAATATTGTCTGTGGCCGTCCGAACTGCCTCCTTTGCCAATACATGAGCCGCTTCGTTTGCGTTGCGCTTGACATGGCCTATCTTCCAATGTCGGAGGGATCTCAAAACCATCTTGGTGTCTTCAGCAATTTGCCCACACTTTAACCAGTTATGGTTTGTCTCCCCAATGGCCTTGACTACCGACATCGAATCTCCCTCAAGCAGAATCTCGAAAAAGCCTAACTCCCGACAGAATTCTGCTGCGTGTAGAGCTGCAAGGGCTTCCCCCGTGACAGGTTCATGGATTGCATAGATCGTCTTATTTTTTGCTGCTAGAACGTGGCCTCTTTCATCCCGTACAATCACGCCAATTCCCATACAGTTATTGACGGTTGAGAGTGCAATATCCCAATTGGCTTTGAAGAAACCTGGGGGTGGAGCCTGCCATTTTGACTTCATTTCTACAGACCCCACGTCTCCGCAATTTGTCACAAGAGTGTTTGCCTGAGAGAATTGTAAAAGTCGGTCCCTGGCCAGATTTGCAACAACAGTTGGATGAGTAAACTCCCCCCCATGCAATACAGAATTTCGACGTTGCCAAATCTCCTTAGACATAAGAACAAAAATATTCAGGACTTCCTCTTCAAAACGTTGTGATATTGCTTCAAACAGGTCCAGAATAGTACTGCAATGTAGACTACATTTTTGAAGCTTCTTGATACTAGATCCCCATACGTCTTGTGCCGATGGGCAGGCCCATAGAATGTGGTGGGCTGTTTCCCTCTCTTGACAGCATAAGAAACATAATTCTTCCTCAAGAACACCTCTTCGTTGGAGATTATCCTTAGTGGGGAGGATATTTTTGCAAGCTCTCCAAAAAAATACTTTTGATGAATTCGGGACCTTCAAACTCCAAAGAGTCTTCCAGACCTCCTTTCCTCTTCCTTGGTTAGAACCTTCTCCATTCTTTCTATCTTGGCGCTCCTTCTCAATATGGTACGCACTTTTTACAGAAAATTCCCCGGAGTTTGTGGAGTACCAAATCATTTTATCCGGTAGTTGGTAGCTGCTAACAGGTATATTGCAAATAATTTCTGCCTCCACCTCACCAAAAATATCCTGAATCAAGGCCTTCTTCCATTGAGTAGGATTTGTATCTAACAATTCAGCCACCTTCGCTTCCTCGGACAGAATTCTACATGGTGCCTGAATGGAGTAAGTTGTTGGACGAGGGAGCCACTTATCTCCCCAAATTGACACTGAGCGGCCATCTCCAATCCTCCAAAAGATCCCTTCCTGGAACAGTTCTCTACCCGCTAAAATGCTTCGCCACGCATAAGAGGGCTTATTCCCAATCTTTGCAGTCATATAAGAGCCCCGAGGAAAATATTTTGCTGAGATGACCTTGGCAGCCAAGCTGTCTGGATTTTGCATTAATCTCCAACTCTGTTTCGCCAAAAGTGCTCTGTTGAAACACACAATATCTCTAAAACCCATCCCTCCGTTAGCTTTGGCCATACTCATTCTTTCCCAACTCATCCAGTGGATTTTGTGTGCCTCCTCCGTGTGGCCCCACCAAAATTGTTGCATCATCTTATTTAACTCCTTGCAAAGCTCTTTAGGGAGTAAAAAAATGCTCATGCTGTACGTAGGTATGGCCTGCACCACTGCTTTGAGTAACACTTCCTTCCCAGCTTGTGAAAGTAATTTCATTTTCCAATCAAACACTCTCCTTTTCATCTTGTCCTTCAAAAATTGAAATTCCCTCACTCGAGATTTTCCCACGAGAGCGGGAAGACCCAAGTAAGTATCATAGCGTTGTGTAGCTGGGATACCCATTAAAGATAAAATGCTGTCACGAGCATGCTGGGGTGTATTTCGGCTGAAAAATACTGCTGTTTTATCTTTATTTAACCTTTGTCCCGAAGCTCGTTCATAGGTATCCAGCACTTTCTCCAGATGCCCCCAATCCTGTAAAGAAACTTTACAAAATAGAAGGTAATCGTCAGCAAAAAATAAGTGATTTATCCGTACACCTCTTGGAGAAGTTGGGACCCCCCCAAGTACACCTGACATCTCTACTTGCCGAAGATTGGCACTCAGCACTTCCGCACATAAAATAAACAGGTATGGTGAGAGAGGATCCCCCTGGCGAATCCCTCTTGAAGGCTTGAAATTCCCCACTGGCTCCCCATTTAAGAGGATAGAATAAGATACAGTCGTAACACATTGCATCACCATATTAACCCATTTGGCAGAAAACCCCATCTTTCCCATCACCTTTTCCAAAAAAATCCACTCCACCCGGTCATACGCTTTACTCATATCAAGTTTTAGGGCCATGTAACCCATACGACCATACATCTTAGAATGCATGGTGTGTAAGGTTTCATATGCCACTAAAATGTTGTCTGAGATCAGCCGACCCGGGATAAATGCTGACTGATTGCTAGAGATGACATTGGGGAGAATAACTTTCAACCTGTTTGCCAGAACTTTAGCCAAAATTTTATACAATACATTGCACAAAGATATAGGTCGAAAATCTGAAACCTTAGTGGAATTTGATTTTTTGGGTACAAGGGCAATACAAGTAGAGTTTATTTCAGCATTTATAAATTCTGAAGAGAAAATTTTTTTTAAAGCCAAAAATACCTCCTTTCCCACGACAGCCCAATTATCTTGAAAAAAACCCGCAGGGAACCCATCCGGGCCTGGTGATTTTAAGGGCGCCATTTGACTCAGAGCCGTGCTAACCTCCTCAAAAGAAAGGTCCCTCTCCAAGTCGGCGTTCATCTCTGTTGTGATTCTCCGGGGTAAAAACTCAAGCGCCTCCTCCAACCCAGTGGGATAAGACGTTGACAAAATCCCTTTGAAGTAGGAAATAAAAGCTGCCGCAACAGAGCCACTCCATCACATATAGCCCCTCCATCATCTATTATACTTGAGATCTTGTTTACCCGTCTCCTCTGTGAGGCACAAGCATGAAAAAATTTAGAATTTTTGTCCCCGTGCGTGAGCCAGTCTGCTTTCGCCCGTTGTTGCCATTTCAGCTCTTCTTCCTCCATAAGATCATTCGCCTTTAATTGTAGTGCTCTTATTTCATCGAAATCCCATTCTTCCTCTTCCCCTTGCAACTCCAGAATTTTCTCCATGGTTTGTTTTAGGATGTCATCTGAAGGGTTTCTGTTCTCTCTTTTCCATTGGAGAAGAGAAATTTTACAATCCTCCAATTTACCCATAACCTGGCTCCAACCTTCTCCATTTTTCTGTTTTACCCTCCACACCCGTTTTATTACTTCTTTATGTGACTTACATTTTTGCCAAGCAGATTCGTACCTAAATATCTTTTTCCGTCGACGTTGTTGTGGAGCAGTTTTTGTGAAGCTAATTATCACCGGGGCATGATCTGACGCACATGTAGCAAGAGTTTCCACCCTACGGTTTGGGAACAAATCCTGCCATTCCTCATTTGCCAATGCTCGGTCAAGACGTTCCATCGTGAAATGGATGTCCTTTTTACCGTTACTCCATGTAAATTTTGGCCCCACTGCGCCAAGATCATCCAACCGGCACCCCTCAATAGTGTCCCGAAAAGCCTCCATTTGCCATCTAGGTTGTCGACGAACCCCAATTTTCTCCTCATCATTAAGAATTTCATTAAAGTCTCCCATACTCAACCACGCCAACGGCATATACGAAGAGAGATGGCGAAGTAAGGCCCACGACTCTTTTCTCTTTGCTACTTCCGGGTGCCCATAGAAACCCGTAAATTTCCATCCTGGCCCATTCCCCACTGCCTTCACCATTGCATTGATATGCCATCGGCTATAGTTTTGGATGTCAACCACTACCTCCGAATTCCAAAAAAGTGCTAAACCTCCACTTTTTCCGATACTGTCAACTACAAACACACTCCCAAATCCCGTGCGAATTCTGATTTTTTCAATTCGGTGTGCTTGAAGCTTGGTTTCCATTAAGAAAACCAAATTGGGTTTCTTTTCCTTCACCAAACGGCAAAGGTCCTGAACTGTCCGGGGGTTCCCAAGCCCCCGGCAGTTTCAACTTAGTATAATCATGACTCTCGGCGGGGCTGGAAGTCAGCCACCGCCGCTCTGTTACTGTCTTGGACAGCAATCCCCTGCCACTTTCCCTTCTTGATCGGATTGCATTCCCTTTCATTTTGCTCCAAAACCTCCGCCTTCCGTGCACCTAAGGACTGTTTTTGCCCCTGTTCAGTACTATTCGTTTGGCCACCACGTGCCCTCTTCTTCCAAGACTTTTTCCCCAAAACTTTTGAAACTCCCGTGCCCCCACTTGGCCCACGTGTTACCTGCTCAACAAATTCTGCACAGTCAACTTCCACATGAGAGTTCACTTTGGCCAGGTCAGCACTACTTGAATTGACAAAGCTTTCCATATTTGTTTTTGGCGCTGGTCCCCCTGCAGTAACGTTCAAAGAGGCCACCCCCATTTGCATGTCCCTTCCGTTTTCTCCTCCCTTTATCTCCTCATTGATTGGTGCATTTACGCCATAATTTACGTGGCTTTCTTCAAAGAAAACAGAAGCCTTCCCCCCATGTGCGTTCACCTCCCCGTTCATTCCAACCGAATATTCCTCAGACACATCTTTAAATTTCCTCGCCGAATCACCAAGATTTTCGCTCCCTGCCCCTTCCGTATCTTCGTCCAGCAAGGAAAACTTCTGTTTTGGTGAGGATTTAGCCGTTGCAGCATTTAAGTTTGCTGCAGCAAATCCGGAGTTCCCCTCTTCGCCGCTTCGACAATCTTTCCTTTTTGAGAATCCGTTACTCTCCGACGACTCAACCGTCGCTGGTCGGAAACCAGTAGTCCCCCGTGGAGGGTCTGTCTCGTTGAAACTGCTGCCATCTTCACCGTGCCTCCCTTTGCTCAAGGTTGGTCGCCGACGAGGATAGCCCGCACGTAGCCACAGGCCATATTCGTTCACTGTACCCCTTCCCTTCTTCCAGCGCTGTTCTTCATTCACGCAGCCCCTCGGACCATGCCGGATTACACCACATTTGAAGCAAAAATGTGGAATTCTTTCGTACTGGAAATCAACCCACAAAGGTTTATTTTTCATTTTCAATATCCGTCCCCTTGGTAAAGGTTTCAGGACATTCACTTGCGCTTTAACCCTCAAATATTCTCCCCATCCGATTCCGTCTTCATCAGTGTCGACATCTTCCACTTTGCCAATCGTTGCTCCCAACTTGAAACCTATCTCCCTCCCCATACACGATAATGGCAGTTGATACATTCTCACCCAAAAAGCAGCAACGTCAAAATTCATCTTATTAGGAGGCGTATTACCATCAAATTCTGCAACCGAGAAAAGTTGCCCTTCAAAAATCCATGGCCTTCCCTCAATGACTCTAATCTTATCCCACTCATGTTCGAACTCAATAAGGAACAAATTCTCCCCCAACACTTTGAATGATAACGACCCCGAAGGTCTCCAACCCCTCATCAAAGTAGCACGAATCTGCTCTTTCCCTATGAATCGGTCATAGATCAGCTTCCCAACCAAACATTGATGACCTTTTGCTGCAATTTCTTCTACATCTTCCTCTTCCACAAGGAGGCCATCTTGCTCCTCCTCTGTCAATGTGAATTTTTCCCACAGACTTGTGAGATCGTCCTCCATATTGCCTTCCATCACCCTACTACCTTTCCACCCACAAACCGTAGAAGTTTGTGTTGAAAGAAAACTGCTTCTCTTCTAGTTCCCTGTTAGAGCTCTAGAGAGAAAATTGAATATTGTTGCTAACGTTGCCCTACTACCTTCGTTGCTATTTATGTCTGTATTAGTCGTAAGAGTAATTTTGAATGCTTTGTATTTTATATTTAAGGTTATTTATTAATATTTTTATTTAAACAAAAAATTAACAAACTAAGTCATGCAATTATAAACAAACATTGTAAGAGTAGGCATCTCAATTATACTTTTATAGCTATTTAATTTTAGTGACTTAGAGCGCTTTAATTGAGTGAGTTCTTTGCTTTTTATTCTCGTATTAGTCTTCAAAATAACTTGTAAATATATTTTTGTTAAAATCTTTGTTTTGTATTCAAAATAAAAATATATATTAACAAACAATCAAAAACATTAAAAATATATATATATATATATATATATATATATATATATATATATATATATATCTTAAAATACAAAAATAATTTTTATTATCCTTTATATCATATCAAAAACCCCTGTTTTCTTTAAAAAAAAAAAAAAAATTCCTGAAACACGTAATAAACATTGAGAAATGATCGTCTGTATTTCACTGATCACCGTATTTCCTGACAGCCATGGCAGTGGTGCTTGATTTAGTGGTGCTTTTTTTTTTTTTTCTTTTGTAACATTGATTTAGTGGTGCTTGATTTTTCTAAGACAGAGACGGGTTCTAGAAGAAAAGTCTCAAATGTCATCGTTCGAATAAATAAAAAACCGGCGCAAACGCGTCGGCCCCTCGACAGTTCAACAAACGAACACGCGATTTACTTCGATGGCGCTTCTCCGTTGACCATTCCATTCTCATTCAATCCCTCTATCTGCTCCCGGCTTGGCTCTGCTGTGTCTTTTTCTTCTTCTTTTTCTGTCTCCCCATTTTACACTTTTCGGTTGCTGTCCCGTGCCAAAACCGAGTGGTTTTTGGTCCGCCACGGCTCAGAGCCGCAGAAAAAAGGGTCAAATTCATGGGACTTTACCCTCTTCAACCCACAATTGATTTCATCACTTCTTCAATTCTTTCTTGTATGGGTGTCTCTTTTTACAGCTTCCAATGAGAATTCCGTTCACTTCATGGGTTTTCTTGATACCCATATGCTCAATTTTCCTCAGCTTCTGTATCTTTGTGGAGGCTGGCCAATGCTTGGACAGTCAAAAGTCCTTGTTGGTCCAATTGAAGAACGACCTTACATTCAGTCCCGCTGCTACGTCCAAAAAAATTGCTCAGTGGGATCAAACTTCCGATTGCTGTTTCTGGTCAGGTGTAAACTGCTCCGATGGATATGTTACTGGTCTCGATCTGACCAACGAATCCATCTCCGGTGACTTAAGCAGCCTCTTCAATTTTCAGAATCTCCAGAACCTGAGCTTGGCTTACAACAATTTCAGCGGTTCTCAAATTCCATCGGAGTTTGAGAAGCTGACGAATTTGAGATATTTAAACCTAACAAATGCTGGCTTTGCAGGACAGATACCAATTGAGATTTCTCGCTTGACAAGGTTAGTTTCTCTTGATTTATCTGCCGATGTCTTCCTCGGAGCTACTCCTCTGAAACTTGAGGATCCAAACTTGAATATGTTGGTTCAGAACCTTTCGGAGCTTATAGAACTTCAACTTGATGGGGTAAACATATCAGCACGAGGGAATGAGTGGTGCCGGGCCTTATCATCTTCACTGCAAAATCTGAGAGTTTTGAGTTTGTCAAATTGTTATCTTTCGGGCCCCATTGATTCCAACTTACTGAAGCTTCAGTACCTCTCGATTATTCGTCTGGATAATAACAAGTTGTCTACTCCAGTTCCAGATTTCTTTGCAAATTTCAGACAATTGACGTCCTTGCGTCTCAGTTTTTCTGGGTTGACTGGCACATTTCCAGGAAAGATCTTCCAGGTACAAACACTAGAGATTCTTGACTTGTCTAATAACGTACTACTTCATGGTCGTTTGCCAGATTTTCCTCAGAATGGGTCTCTTCGCACTCTGTTTCTTAGCAATACAAATTTTTCAGGGACATTATCAGATTCTATCAGTAATCTTATAAAGTTGTCCAGAATAGATCTTTCAAACTGCAATTTCAGCGGATCATTGCCACACTCAATGGCAAATCTTACCAAATTGCTTTTTTTGGACATGTCATCCAACAGTTTCAATGGACCAATTCCATCATTCAGTATGGCCAAGAATCTGACCCAAATAAACCTTTCTCATAATGATCTAATAGGTCAGATTACCTCCACTAGCTGGGAAGAGCTTCAGTATCTGGTAAGCCTTGACTTACGTTACAATTCACTAAATGGGAGTATTCCAGCTTCTCTGTTTTCCCTTCCATTATTGCAAAAATTACAACTTTCCAACAACCAATTTTCTGGTCAACTCAACCAAGTTTTCAACTTTTCTTCTCACCTCCTGGACACCCTTGATTTGAGTAGCAACAACTTGGATGGGCCAATACCCACGCCTGTATTTGAACTCCAAGGTCTTAAGCTCCTCTCACTTTCTTCAAACAACTTCAATGGCTCCTTGCAGCTTAATGTGATTCAGCGGTTGAGAAATCTTTCCAGTCTTGATCTTTCGTACAACAGTTTATTGGTTGAATATAATGGAAATGATGGAATTAATTCATCTTTGTCCTCCTTTCCCAATATTACCACATTAAAATTGGCTTCTAGCAAGTTGAAAAAGTTTCCTGATTTCTTGAAAAACCAATCCAAATTAACCTATCTA
>NC_081549.1:21683135-21695555 GCF_901000735.1 Corylus avellana
AAAAACCTCTAAAACTTTAGAGGTAAAGTGAATTTAACCCTTTTTAATTTTTATTTTGTCTGATATAACCAAAAGAATAATACTATAAATCGCATTTTTATTACGTTGTTATTGTACGCTGCTATATAGCAGTATCAATTAATCATTAATTAATTATTTCTAACAATAACTAATTTAATAGCTTATTTACACTATCATATTCATAGAGCGATGATTTCTAGAATTAAAAGACCAATAAATTGATTGGAAATTCAACTCTTCCATACTGAGGCTAATAAAAGCAAACCAGATTACCAAATTAATGTTAAAGTATTGGTAATCATCCATATTGGTTTTGTCCATGACAGCTTTATTGCCCAAGATCCAAATATAATATTATGTGGGTATTAGAATAACAAAATAAATAAATAAATTTAGTCACTAAATTTTCTTGTGATTTTAATTTAGTTTTTTGGGTTTTTAATTTTGATAATTAAGTAAGAGGTTTCTTCTAGTTTTGAATAATTCTCTTCATTTACTTATCATCCAATTAATTAACAGTGTATTAACAAACCAATAAATTAATATCATATGACTTTTCGTTAAATATGTTATGGGTCAAAATTAAATTCTCAACAACTAAATTTAAATAGGGCATAAACCTATGACCTAAATGATTTTTCAAAAAAAAAAAAAAAAAAAATCTTAAACCTCTAATCCAGAAGACCATTATTAAGCAACAAATCAATCACTCTTTGATAGGGTGACAAAGAATATGTAAGACCCAAATTGTAAGCTTAGAATTTGGTGATATCATTTACTAATGGCCCACTTGGACCTCGGTATACGTCAAGTCGTCCAACGAGGTTCATTTACCCTTCGAGTCGGGTTGCGTTTGTTGACTGATGAGTTAGTTTTGTCTGTTTCTTATTCTTACGAATTTTTTTAACTGGACTACCGACATGCAGTAAACTATACTATCATAATTAAACCAAATTGCTCTCATAAGATGCCAATTTAAGAGCAAATGACTCTTCTTGAGACCCAAAAAGTTTCTCAAGGACTTTTAAGCAAGAAAGAGTATAAAAAAAAAAGGGGAACATATTTTATAAGAGTTTATAGACGAAGCATGTGAAATAAGTTTAGCATTCCAATCACGAAGCTTCAAGGAAATTTTCCACTGAGCTGCTGAGGACAAATGGGCCGCCAATCGAACAGAACAAAAGAAAATCAGGCGATAAATAGTAAATGCTAAAACAAACAAAAAATGGAAAATATCCTCTTCATTTCAAATTTCTTCAATTTCTTTTATTTAGTATATTTTGAAGGAAACAGGATTATCTCTAGTCCATTTTGGACTGGAGAATATCTAGTTAATGGTCAGAATATATTTAAAGAGATCCCGAGGCCATTAATAGGACATCCGTCCCATTAATAAAAAAATAAAAAAAAAATAATTTATATATATATTAAAAAATTATAAAACAAAATTATAAAAAGTTATAAAAAATTAAGGGGTGGCCGAAGCCACCCTTGGCCGGCCATTGGGGTGGCTCTCAAGTCACCCCCAGCTAAAATGGGTTGGTCCCCTAGGGCCAAGATGGGGTGGCCAGCCACCTCTTATTTTTTTTAAGTCTGAACTTTTTTTTAAAAAAAAAAAAAAAATTTGTAGTGGGATAGGGTGTCCTATTTGAAGCTCTAAGATTTCTAAAAAGAAATCTCAACTATGAACTTGATATTTTCTATCTTGTTCCATTTTGAAGGGTTGTGTACTATCATTAAAATTTTTGAACAACATTACTTTTTAAAATAAACTAAATAAAAGAAATTAAAAAAATTTAAAATGAAAAGGATCATTTTCCCCAAAAATGCCCCACAGCTCGCACGCAACACTTGTCTAATCAATAAGGCCAAAATCATTGACCTGGTAATATGGATTTGTTTTGAGGGAACTATAAATAATACCACACTTTTATATTTTTACACTTATTTTTATAGTATTTTAGGTAATTTTTTAAAATTATTATTAAATTAAAATCTATTTATCTCAAATACAAAAAGTCACCTTTTAAAAGTGTGAAAAATGTATGTGAGAATGTGAACTTTGCTGGTAATTTCAAATCATTGATTCTAAAACTATGGCCGTGAGTGAGTAAACCTAGGAAAAAAGAAAGAAAAAAAAAGGGAAGAAATTAAGACTTGTAAGATCAAATAATGGAGCTCTGTATGGTCTTCAAAAGTGTGTTATATGGTCTTTGTTTGATGTTGATTTTCGCTCGGTCCAATAATTAAATCAAATAATTTATTTTTATAGAGAGAACCTTGATTGATTTTTTGGGATATTTGATAGTCATACATTTTTAGCGTTGATTTTACTCTTCTTATATGCAAGATTTTTTGAAAGTGATAATTGAATAGTGTTTTTTTTAAAAAAAAAATTTTTTGCCATGTAGTGCGTATTTCTATACTTTTATATGAAGGATCAAACAATATAAAGCCCTCTTCTGTCCACAAAAAATAAAAAATAATAATAATAATAGAGCCCTCTTTGGTCTCTATACTTTTGTAGTTCTTTTATTTGAGTTCGTTGCTATTTATTTCTGTATTAGTCTTCAAAAGTGACTTGTAAATATATTGTTATAAAAAAAAAAAAAAAAAAATTGTTAATACTTTTTAGATTTTTTTATTTTTTTTATTTTTTATGAAAAACAATATAATAATATGACATAATCGTAAGAGTAATTTTGAATGCTTTGTATTTTATAAATATTTTATATTTAAGGTTATTTATTAATATTTTTATTTAAACAAAAAACTTTAACAAACTAGTCATGCAATCATTAACAAACATTGTAAGAGTAGGAATCTCAATTCTCAATTATACTTTTATTATAACTCTTTAATTTTAGAGATTTAGAGCTCTTTAATTGAGTGAGTTCTTTGCTATTTATTTTCGTATTAGTCTTCAAAATAACTTGTAAATATATTTTTGTTAAAATCTTTGTTTTGTATTTAAAATAAAAACATTAACATACAATCAAAAACATAAAAAAAAAAATTTCTTAAAACGCAAAAATAATTTTTATTATCCTTTATATCATGTCAAAAACCCTTTTTTCTCAAAAACACAAGTATCCTGAAACACATTATAAACATTGAGAAATGATCGTCTAAATTTCACTAATCACCCTGGGTATGTTTGCCAAAGGATTGGAATGGACCCGACCCAAAGACGTCAAAAATTTATCTCAAAATTAATTCTAATATTTTTACTTTTTGCATCACATCAATCACTTTTTATTATTATTTAAATAAAAAAATTCATATAAAATATATATATATTTTCACTTTTCATATAAAATATATATATATATATATATATATATATATATATATATATATATTTTCACATTAATCAAATTTGTTACAATTTTTACCTACTCCTTTTTTCTTTTTTTTTTTCTTTTTTTTAATTTTTGGCCAAACACACCCCCTATTTTCTGACAGCCATGGCATTGGTGCTTGGTTTTTCTAAGACAGAGACGGGTTCCAGAAGAAAAGTCTCAAAAGTCTTCATCATTGATTGAAAAAATAAAAAACACAGTTCAACAAACGGACACGCGATATGCTTCAATGGCGCTTCTCCGTTGACCATTCCATTCTCATTCAATCCCTCTATCTGCTCCCGGCTTGGCTCTGCTGTGTCTTTTTCTTCTTCTTCTTCTCTTCTGTCTCCCCATTTTACACTTTCGGTTTCTGTCCCGTGCCAAAACCGAGTGGTTTTTGGTCGGCCACGGCTCAGAGCCGCAGATAAAAGGGTCAAGTTCACGAGACTTTACCCTCTTGAACCCACAATTGATTTCATCGATTCTTCACTTCTTTCTTGTATGGGTGTCTCTCGTTACAGCTTCCAATGAGAATTCCGTTCACTTCACGGGTTTTCTTGATACCCATTTGCTCAATTTTCCTCAGCTTCTGTATCTTTGTGGTGGCTGGCCAATGTTTGGACAGTCAGAGGTCCTTGTTGCTCCAATTGAAGAACAACCTTACATTCAACACTGCCATGTCCAAAAAACTTGCTCGGTGGAATCAAAGTGCGGATTGCTGTTCTTGGGAAGGTGTAAACTGCTCGGAGGAAAGTGTTATTGGTCTCGATCTGACCAACGAAGCCATCTCCGGTGGACGTGACAACTTAAGCAGCCTCTTCAATCTTCAGAATCTCCAAAACCTGAGTTTGGCTTACAACAGATTCAATGGTACAATTCCATCGGAGCTTCAGAAGCTGACGAATTTGAGTTATTTAAACCTATCAAATGCTGGCTTTGCAGGGCAGATACCAATTGAGATTTCTCGCTTGACAAGGTTGGTTTCTCTTGATTTATCAGCCGTTTACTTCCCCGAAACTATTCCTCTGAAACTTGAGAATCCAAACTTAAAGATGTTGGTTCAGAACCTTCCTGAGCTTATAGAACTTCATCTTGATGGGGTAAACATATCAGCAAGAGGGAATGAGTGGTGCCAGGCCTTATCATCTTCACTGCAAAATCTGAGAGTATTGAGTTTGTCAAATTGTTATCTTTCGGGCCCCATTAATTCCAGCTTACTGAAGCTTCAGAACCTCTCGATTATTCGTCTGGATAATAACAAGTTGTCTACTCCAGTTCCAGATTTCTTTGCAAATTTTAGACAATTGACGTCCTTGCGTCTCAGTTTTTCTGGGTTGACTGGCACATTTCCAGGAAAGATCTTCCAGGTACAAACACTAGAGATTCTTGACTTGTCTAATAACGTACTACTTCATGGTCGTTTGCCTGATTTTCCTCAGAATGGGTCTCTTCGCACTCTGGTTCTTAGCAATACAAATTTTTCAGGGACATTATCAGATTCTATCAGTAATCTTATAAAGTTGTCCAGAATAGATCTTTCAAACTGCAATTTCAGCGGATCACTGCCACACTCATTGGCAAAGCTTACCCAATTGCTTTATTTGGACATGTCATCCAACAGTTTCACGGGACCAATTCCATCATTCAGCATGGCCAGGAAACTGATCCAAATTAACCTTTCTCATAATGATCTAATTGGTCAGATTAATTCCACTCACTGGGAAGAGCTTCGGTATCTGGTAAGCCTTGAGCTGCATTACAATTCACTGAATGGAAGTATTCCAGTTTCTCTGTTTTCCCTTCCAAAATTGCAAAAATTACAACTTTCCAACAACCAGTTTTCTGGTCAACTCAATCTTTCCAACATTTCTTCTTACCTCCTGGACACCCTTGATTTGAGTAGCAACAACTTGGATGGGCCAATACCCACGCCTGTATTTGAACTCCAAGGTCTTAAGCTCCTCTCACTTTCTTCAAACAACTTCAATGGCTCCTTGCAGCTTAATGTGATTCAGCGGTTGAGAAATCTTTCCAGTCTTGATCTTTCGTACAACAGTTTATTGGTTGAATATAATGGAAATGATGGAATTAATTCATCTTTGTCCTCCTTTCCCAATATTACCACATTAAAATTGGCTTCTAGCAAGTTGAAAAAGTTTCCTGATTTCTTGAAAAACCAATCCAAATTAACCTATCTAGACCTTTCATACAACCAGATTGACGGAAATATACCAAACTGGCTCGGAGAACTTCGTAATCTTACGTACATAAATATCTCTTTTAACCGACTGGTAACTCTGGAACGACCTTTCTCCAGTCTTTCTTTTTTGAATGTCCTGGACCTTAGTTCAAACCAGCTCCAGGGACAACTCCCAGTTCTACCACAGTCTGCCACGTACTTGGATTTCTCGAGGAATAATTTCAGCTCTGCAATACCAGCTAGTATTGGTGGCTCCCTTAATTTGGCTTATTTCTTCTCTCTTTCTAGCAACAAGTTCAGTGGGAGTATCCCTGAATCAATATGCAATGCTGCATATCTTCAAGTACTAGATCTGTCTAATAATCTCTTCAGTGGAAAAATACCCCAATGCTTGATTGAGATGAGTGGAACTCTTGGGGTGCTGAATCTAAGGAGAAACAATCTCACTGGCTCAATTCCTAATTCGTTTCAAGGCAATTGTAGCTTACAAACTTTAGATTTCAGTGGAAACCTAATAGGTGGAAGTTTACCGAAGTCTCTTGCCAGTTGTACAAAGTTGGAGGTCTTGAACATTGGGAACAATCGCATCGAGGATACCTTCCCATGTTACTTGAAGAACGTGTTCATGTTGCGTGTCCTTGTTTTGCGATCTAACAACTTTGGTGGGTCTGTTAGTTGTTCAGAATCTAATGCCACGTGGCCAATGCTTCAAATTGTAGACGTAGCTTCAAACAATTTTACTGGTAAACTTTCAAAAATTTCTAACTGGATGGCAATGATGGATGATGAAAATGAGGCCCAATCAGAGCTCAATCACCTCCAATACCTCCAATATGAATTCTTGAGTTTGAATCAATTTTACTATCAAGATACCATAACAGTTACTATCAAAGGTCTAGATGTGGAGTTGGTGAAGATTCTAACTCTCTTCACCACGATTGACGTTTCCTGCAACAACATTGAGGGGCCAATACCAGAAGAATTTGGGGGACTTAGATCACTCCATATGCTCAACTTGTCGCACAATACTCTTACAGGCCAAATTCCACCATCTTTGGGAAACTTGACTAGATTGGAGTCATTAGACTTGTCAAAGAACAAGCTTACAGGGGAAATCCCAGTCGAACTTGCAGCTGGTCTGATTTTCCTTTCTGTTCTAGACCTTTCGTTCAATCAATTGGTGGGGCAAATTCCAGTAATAAAGCAATTTTCTACATTTTCTGAAGCTTCCTATGCAGGAAATAGTGGATTATGTGGCTTCCCTTTGAAAGCAAAATGCACACATGCAGAGCCAACTTCTCCACCAGCACCAGCACCAAAATCTCTAGACACTGCTTCAACTATGCTGATTGGATTTGATTGGCAGTTCATAGTGACTGGACTTGGTTTTGGCGTAGGAGCGGCTGTGGTTGTTGCTCTCCTGATGTTTTGGGAGAAAGGGAGAAGATGGTACGATGAAAGCATTGATAAAATTCTGCTCGTGGTTCTTCCCATGATGGGATTGTCTTACACAGGCTGCAACAATAGGGCTGAGGCAGAGGAAGATGCTGAAGATGAGAACACAGAGGACTACGATGATGATGATGAAGATGAAACGGAAGATGAAGAATTTCGAGGGCGGTACTGTGTTTTTTGTTCCAAACTGGACATTAGTAGGAAGAGGGCCATCCACGACCCCCATTGTACATGCTATAACTCACCCCCCATTTCTTCTTCTTCCTCTACATCCTCATCTTCTTCATAGTTACATCGACAAAGTAAAGCTTTCTTCCCTCTTATATTTCATTATATTTTGGACTCCTTCTTGTTGTATATAGGTACAGGATCATCAACCCAAGAGAGGCGGGATGAGAACATATGCTGAACTTGTAATTGAGTAGCCTTTTGGTTTAGAAATAATCTCCTTTTTGCCTAACATCTGAATTGGGTGTGTCTGTTCTGGTATCATGTGGAAAGAGAGCGTGGCAGAGCTGTGCCATTACTCATTCAGGAGAGCGTGGCAGAGCTGTGCCATTACTCATTCAGGAATTTCATCAAACAGGTGAGCGACTGGTCATACTTTTTGATGAAAACATGCACATACCTGAACAAGGAATTTATAAAGAGAAATCAAGCATTTACAGCATCAATGCCTGGGCACACACAAGAACTGATTTTGCAATATACGGAGACAATGCTTTTGCTCATACATGACTCTGATGAAGTCCTTAATTAATTGGACTTAGAGTCTCTTCCTTTCCTACTCTACGAGAACTGCTTTTCGTTGAATCGCGGTTTATCTAGATGAACGGTTTGCCGTTGATAATATGCCGAAAGCAACCATCGCTTTAAACAAAATGCCTGTCGTTAACTCGATTGGGAAGATTGAGTCTTAGTTTTAGAAAATGATTTCCAGAACGTAAAATGGTTTCCAAAATTTTTTCTTCTTCTTCTTTTTTTCTTTTTCTTTTCTGAGCAAATACGAGGAAACAGGGGAAGGAGAAAAAATCAATGAGCTGGGCAACCCAACAATAAGCCTTAAAACATTCTCATCAGAGAAGATAAACAAAAAATAAAAGGAATGCATCAAATGAAAGGGAATGCATTTTATGGTGTTTATTTCGACGTAAAATAGTTGTCAATGGAAAACATTTTATTTTTGACCGAAAATTCTTCTATAATTTTCGAAAAATGGTTTACGGTTTTCAAAACCGTAAACTATTTTTCGAGTTTGAGCATCTCATTTTTAAATCGACTGATCTTGCCAAGAACCGCCTAGGACTCCGTCGGGACTTGAGCGGGACCCGCCCGAGACTCCATCGAGACCTGCCTAGGACTTGATCAGAACTCGCCCAGGACCTGTTCGATACCCCCTTCGGGACCTGCCCGAGACCCGACTGGACCTGAACGGGACTCTCTCGGACCTACCTAGGACCCGCTCTAGACTTGACTGGGACTCTCCCGAGACTTGACTGAGACCCAACCAGACCCCACCGGGACCCACCCGAGAGTTGATCGGGACTCGCCTGGGACTTGCTTGGCACCCGCCCGAGACTTGCTTTGGACCCCAACGGGACTTGCCCGGGACCCGCCTGAACCTGCCCAGGGTTACCCGGAGTCTGTCGGTACTTGCTTGAGACTTGACCGAGACCCGCCAGGGACTTGCCTAGGACTTGCCTAGGACCCGCCCGGGACTCGTTGGAAAATATTTTCCCCTAAAATATTTTCGGCATAAAATATTTTCAGCGGAAAACATTTTCCGGTATTTGGCATGGAAAATCAGGCAAGTCCCCGATGTCGGAAAATGTTTTCAGCAAAAAACATTTTCCTGAAAAAACATTTTCTTGTAAAACATTTTCTGGAGTTTGGTGTGCACGCAAAATCATATTAAACACTAAATTACGAAAATGTCTCTATCGGATCTTGGGCGGGTCCTGTTAGGGTCTCAATCTAATCCTGACGGGGTGCTGCTAGGATCTAGGCGAGGTCTGGACGGGTCCAGTTGGGTCCTTGCGAGACTCGGTTCGGATACCTCTAAGACTTTATCGGGACATTTTTGTAATTTAGAGTTTAATATGATTTAATGAAAAAATATTTATAAAAAAAAAAAAAAAAAATTCCGTGCGCACGCTAAACCCTGTAAAAATGTTTTTGGTATAAAATATTTTCAGGAAAAATGACTTCCCTGAAAATATTTTCCAACGGAAACCATTTTAGGTCGAAAGAAATTGAGCTTTAAGAAATGCTAGTTTGCATCTTGTGCATAGCTCTAAAATGAATAGTCCAGATATTGCCACATCATTAATTTTTTTTGTAAGCGTCTTCAAAATAACTTGTAAATATATGACTATATTTTTGTTAAGAGACATTTAATTTCATCAAATGTCATATTTTGTGTTGAGCTATATATAATTCTTTTTTATGTAGAATTTAAGTTGCAAAAACGAAATTTACTTTATTCTGAAAATTAGTTTAATGAATGAACTTAGCCAATATGTTGGTTTTAAGTTCAAGTGAAATTATGAGTTTAGTAACTGCTTTAGGAGTGCAATTAATGTGACTTTCCTTTTCCTTTTCTTTTTTCATTTGAAGTCTTAATATCTTGGAATTTAATTATTTGTATTATGTTTACCGTAATTGGGCTCTTTTTTTTTTTACATGTCGGTACAATAGAGGGGATGAGAATTCAAACTAGTAACATCCACTCATTACTGTAATTGGGCCTTAATTAAAGAGCAATGACTAACTTTTTTGTCATAGTATTATTTTTACCATAATTGAGGACTTAATTAAAGGATATGGCTTGTGGTGGTTTAAAACTACCGCACATCTGCCGTAAAAAATAATGGAGGGTTGAGATTGTTTTGGGTGTTCTTTTAAACCAAACTATATCGTTTTTGTGAAATTTAAGGAACTCATGAACCAAATGTATGAATCAAACATTTTCTTTCTTACACCGTTTAAGGGGGAAGTGGGAACGCCTATTTAATCTCTCTCTCTGTGAACTTTTCACTCTTTTAGATCTTCTCTCTCTCTTTCTATCTTAATAATAACAATTGGTGTGTGGCAGAGTGACTCACAGTTTGAGTGTCAGACATCCCTCAAACCGCAACAACCCAACTTCCTCACATAAACAACATGGGCCCTAAGGCAAGCTAGCAGCAACTTATTATGGGTCATGAGCAAGTGATATTAAGTAGACTCTCATATACAATTATGGTGATGTGAAAATAAAAATCGTCATTAGTTTTTTCTTGTTATAAGCCCTCATTGATCTAGTGATTGATTTTCACTACCATATCATCATAATTGATTCAATATTATTTCTAAACGAAGATAGCAATTTCCTGATATAGTCCTCAGGGCAAGGATACACAATCCGAAATATCTGGATCAACTAATCAAAGTGAAGCATGAGGAAACCGCAGGACTAGAACATGAAGAAATCGATGAGGACGTGCCAGATGGTCTCTGTTTCAATTGAGTAAAACAAAGTTGAACAGAGGATTAAGAGCAAAGCAGGTTGTTGCTTAGATGTAGTGGCATGGATATGTGTTGTTCATGAAATATTTTTCAAGGAAAAAGAACAAAATAATGCAAGATTATTAGAGTCTTTGCAAAACAACTAGTAATAGATATTGCATATATCTTGGAGACAAGATCTGACAAAAGAAAAACATCACTATGTAACCAATATGCATCAAATAGCAACATTGAACAAAATTTGTACATGGTAAAGTCCTCAAAAAAGGAACGAACAAGATTTTTGATAAACAAAAACAAGCTACTCTTCTTAAGATATTACAGCAACTACTTCCCATGCAAAATCTGAGTATTTCTCTAAAAAAAATTTTGGGCATTCTATGTGCAGTCATCTTAGCTAATTGTACAAGAATTTGAACTCAAGAAGTGAGTTCTCGTTTGGAATAACCAGTCTTCTTCTAAAGAGTTTTGACCCAACCATGACTTTTGTTTAGTGTGCAGTATCACACATCGTAGATGGCTGAGGCAACAATCATGGACGGCAAATACATGGTAATGGCAGCATAATCAAGAGAGATAATTACAGCCCCATTTTTGTGAAAAAGGGGGACTGTTGCAGTTCGAGGGATGTTTGACAACTGGATTGTGGGTCTCTCCGCCACACCCGTTGCTATTCTTTAGAGACATTGAGTGAAAGAGAGAATCTAAAGAGTGAAGGGTTAGAGAGGGAGATTAAAAGGACTTTCTCACTAACTCCTTAAACGCCCTAAGGAAGAAAATATTTGCTTTAGACATTTGCTTCATTGAGATCCTAGATTTCACCAAAATGACATAATTTGGTTTAAAAAGGTACCCAAAACAATGTCAAAATTTCATTATTTTCACAATAGATTTAAACTTTTTTTTTTTTTTTTTTGTTAGGACTTTAGGGGCATTGCCTAATTTGCCTCATTCAGCCGGCGCTGTGAGGGGTTCCAGATGAAAAGTCTCAAAAGTCGTCATTCGAATAAATAAAAAACTGAAGCAAACGCGTCTGCTCCACGACAGTTCAACAAACGGACACTTCAACGGCGCTGCTCCGTTGACCATTCCATTCTCATTCAATCCCTCTCTCCGCTCCTGGATTGGCTTTGCTCTGTCTTTTTCTTCTTCTTCCTCTGTCTCCCCATTTTACACTTTCGGTTGCTGTCCCGTGCCAAAACCGAGTGGTTTTTGGTCGGCCACGGCTCAGAGCCGCAGAAAAAAGGGTCAAGTTCACGAGACTTTACCCTCTTGAAACCACAATTGATTTCATCGATTCTTCAATTCTTTCTTGTATGGGTGTCTCTCGTTACAGCTTCCAATGAGAATTCCGTTCACTTCATGGGTTTTCCTGATACCCATTTGCTCAATTTTCCTCAGCTTTTGTATCTTTGTGGTGGCTGGCCAATGTTTGGACAGTCAGAGGTCCTTGTTGCTCCAATTGAAGAACAACCTTACATTCAACACTGCCATGTCCAAAAAACTTGTTCGGTGGAATCAAAGTGCCGATTGCTGTTCTTGGGAAGGTGTAAACTGCTCGGAGGGAAGTGTTATTGGTCTCGATCTGACGAACGAAGCCATCTCCGGTGGACGTGACAACTTAAGCAGCCTCTTCAATCTTCAGAATCTCCAGAACCTGAGTTTGGCTCACAACAACTTCAACGGTTCTCAAATTCCATCGGAGTTTGAGAAGATGACGAATTTGAGTTATTTAAACCTATCAAATGCTGGCTTTGCAGGGCAGATACCAATTGAAATTTCGCGCTTGACAAGGTTGGTTTCTCTTGATTTATCTGCCGTTTACTTCCCCGACACTACTACTCTGAAACTTGAGAATTCAAGTCTCAATGTGCTGGTTCAGAACCTTACGGA
>NC_081549.1:21695575-21696617 GCF_901000735.1 Corylus avellana
ATGGAATTAATTCATCTTTGTCCTCCTTTCCCAATATTACCACATTAAAATTGGCTTCTAGCAAGTTGAAAAAGTTTCCTGATTTCTTGAAAAACCAATCCAAATTAACCTATCTAGACCTTTCATACAACCAGATTGACGGAAATATACCAAACTGGCTCGGAGAACTTCGTAATCTTATGTACTTAAATCTCTCTTTTAACCGACTGGTGACTCTGGAACGACCTTTCTCCAATCTTTCTTTTTTGAATGTCCTGGACCTTAGTTCAAACCAGCTCCAGGGACAACTCCCAGTTCTACCAGAGTCTGCCACGTACTTGGATTTCTCGAGGAATAATTTCAGCTCTGTAATACCAGCTAGTATTGGTGACTCCCTTACTTTTGCTTATTTATTGTCTCTTTCTAGCAATAAGTTAAGTGGGAGTATCCCTGAATCAATTTGCAATGCGGCATATCTTCAAGTTCTAGATCTGTCTAATAATTTCCTCGGTGAAAAAATACCCCAATGCTTGACTAAGATGAGTGTGACTCTTGGGGTGCTGAATCTAAGGAGAAACAGACTCACTGGCTCAATTCCTGATTCCTTTCAAGTCAATTGTAGTTTACAAACTTTGGATTTCAATGGAAACCAAATAGAAGGACGGTTACCGAAGTCTCTAGCCTATTGCACAAAGTTGGAGGTCTTGAACATCGGGTATAATCTCATCAAGGATGTTTTCCCATGTTACTTGAAGAATGCATCCATGTTGCGAGTCCTTGTCTTGCGATCTAACAACTTTGGTGGGTCTGTTAGTTGTTCAGAATCTAATGCCACGTGGCCAATGCTTCAAATTGTAGACGTAGCTTCAAACAATTTTACTGGTAAACTTTCAAAAATTTCTGAGTGGAAGGCAATGATGGATGATGAAAATGGGGCCCAATCAGAGCTCAATCACCTCCAATACCTCCAATATGAATTCTTGAGTTTCAATCAATTTTACTATCAAGATACCATAACAGTTACTCTCAAAGGTCTAGATGTGGAGTTGGTGAAGATTCTAAC
>NC_081549.1:21696717-21716958 GCF_901000735.1 Corylus avellana
GGTAGCGGTCTCAATCCATTTATAGTAATGATATGAACAAATATAATGGTTGAATGCTGATAGTTATACCCACTTAGACCAGCAAAATGGTGGATGATAACAATTTTTTATTTTTACTTTTTTTGGGTTACTCTAAACACAAATAATAAAAGCAACTATCAAAATGAACACCAAAGTACAAATAAAACATTGTTTGTTTTTTAAAAAATAAAAACAAACTTATGAAGAATCATACACCAAGTATGCTTTTCAAGCAACTAGGCAATGAGAAGCAGCACAATGGAAACAAGCAACTTATTCTTAGGCTTAGCAGTTAGGATACACAAGCATGATGATATCCAAATGGTGGTTAAGTCATTAAATTTGTTAGAATATTAG
Organism: Corylus avellana; assembly: GCF_901000735.1. NCBI lineage: Eukaryota > Viridiplantae > Streptophyta > Magnoliopsida > Fagales > Betulaceae > Corylus > Corylus avellana. The sequence goes on from NC_081549.1 coordinate 21,697,096, forward strand.
GTTTCTTATTAATTTAAATATTTTGTTTGAGTGTCAATTAAAGAGGGATAAAGTTTTTTCAAATTGGGTTGCAAAAAATTCTTCAAATCCAATTTATTAAACCTACATTTATCTTTTATAACAAGTGATTTTTACATGCATTTTCAATAAAATAAATATATATATTAATTTAAAAGCGTGGTAATTTATTTTCCACATTTGACTGAGCAACACCGAGATTGGGCTTTTGGGAGGCAATGAAATGGGCTTTAGCGAAGTAGATAGGAAGGGTAAAATTCTTTCACATCAACAAACATCGATGACTTCCAACAAGTGGTGGTAAAAAAAGCCATGTGGCCCAACTATTCACACTGTGATAGATTGTTTTTACTTTCTTTTTAACGGTCAAAAAGATAAAACTGACATTGAGACTCGCATGACCAACACCCACTACCCCACCAGAAAAGATGGGTAGAAATATATAGTGAATCTCTCGAGTTAACAGCTTAGCCACTTGCGATGGACTTTTACACAAATTTTGAACTGACAATGCTAAAGGTATTATTAACGTTATTATTATTATAATTTTTTTACAAATCTATATTACAGTATTTTAATTGTAAAAAAAATTAGTTAACGAATTTAATTATCTTGTGATTGACCTAATAAATGTTATAACAGTTATAGCATCACAACCAAATTTTGCAGGCTATTAACTTGGCAAGGGCTTTTTATTTATTTATTTAATTATGATACTTTTCAAGTCCATTTATTACTATACTAGCTAATCTGAGACATTTTAAATAAAGAAATGTTTAAGAGTGAATATTTTTTTTATATTTGGCTTATCTCATCTTACAAATTAATTATTTAATTTGTAGACTTACATAAAAATTAATGGTAAGCTTCACAAATTTAATGATTAATTTATAAAATTTATATGAAAATATTGACCAGATATAAGAAACTATTGACCCTTAACATTTCTCTTTTAAATAAGTTAAAATACCAATTATTTTAAAAAATAATAATACTTACCATTTAAAATATATTATATTAACTAATATAACATGAATATGACAAACAGAAATGCTTCTCTTCATTCCCAAGACCATCTACTCAACATCTCATGTGAGTGCATCCTTGACTTTTCAAAAAAAAAAAAAAATTTAAGACGCATAGATGGTGAGTAGATGGTGCAGAGAATGCAAAGGAGCATATCTCTATGATAAATATGCGTAAATAGTGGCATTAAAATTAAGCTTTTCTAGGTGAATAATAAAACAATTGCTTTATGATACAGAAAAGAGATGAAAATTTATAGAAACTGGTCCCGGAACTCGCGACCTTAATTCGGCTCATAAGACCAACGCTAGAACCAACTGAGCTACGGGACCAGAACGGTGTCGTCCAACGACATCTTAGTCAATCAAGCACAACAAACTAAAATGTCTTCAGGCCATCTCGCCCACCAAAACGATGTCTTGGCTGGAGCAGTACTTGTATACCGACTGACTATAAATGTTCGCAGGGTTTTGTTCATGCGAGGGGGAAGAAGAGTTTTAAATATTGCAGGAAAAGGGAGATAGTTGTCAACCTAGCTTGCTCTTATATTTGAAACCTCAAATATCTTCAATCTTCCATGCATAAATTAGGAGCTAGCTACGTACACCGAAATTAGCCATCACGATATTCCATTATCACACATACTCTTAAGATCGAACACTATCATTTTTCTGCAACAGCATATATTTATATATATATATATAGAGAGAGAGAGAGAGAGAGAGAGAGGGAGAGAGAGAGAGAGAGAACACAAGACACCGACACAATCAAACACAGTTACAGAAAGCTAGTATTTGACAAAAGGGTCAAAAGACACGGTTTCTTCAGATTGGAAGCAAGAATTCGGCAATGGAACCGGCGGTGACGTGTCCACTAAACAGTTATCAGCATAAAAGGGCTGTTGGGGAGGAAGAGGAAAAGAATTAGCAGGATCAGCAGCAGCAGCAGCAAGGAAGGAAGATGAAGGGTCCTGATCATCCACAACGTTGATCATGGTTTGATGAAGCCAAATCTGAGTCTTGAGAAACTTAACGTAGTGGATGGCCTCTTCCAACATGGACACCGTGTCCATCTTACTCCCGCCGGGAACCAAGCTCTGCAAGATCTTGAACCGGTCACTGATCCGGTGTCGCCTTTCCCTCGCCGCCACGCTTTGTGGGTCGGTCGAAAGCTTCACTCCTTTGCTTCTCTTCCCACTCTTCTTCTTCTCTTTGCTGCCGTTTGGCGCCGAAGAAAACCCAGCTGATGAGCTAGCGCTAGGGTTGTTAGTTGTGGTAGTGGAAAAGTAGTCCATTAGCAAAACCTTTCAAGTTACTACTATGGGCGGTGGTTTTATGGGAACATATTTATAGGGAAGGCAATGTGGAACGAACGTTGTTGATACGAAAATTATAATTTTTGAATGAATTGATAAGATGTCGTCATGTGAGTCAGCCAATCTTTGGCGCAGGATACGGGTGTCTACCGTAGGGGCCCTACCCCCCGGCAGGTCTCTTTAGCATACGCAAAGGTTTTCGCTTTGCCTTGTTTGCTTAACTTTAGCCTGGATATTCTTCTACATAATTAATTCCTTATCAATCTAGCTAGCCAGGACCCCACATTGATACAACATTCACATCCCATTTATTTTTATTATTTTTATGAAGATTATTTTTTATTAATATAAATTAAGAATTTACTACAAACTAGATGAATGTGAATGGTCTGACTAGTCGGCAAAAGGGAGAGAGAGAGAGAGAGGGGGAGAGAGGGGGAGAGATTTTTGTAATTGAGGTGGGGCATGAAGTGAAAGAAGAGAGGAGAAGGGAGAAGGGAGGGAGGGGGGGGGGGTCCTTCTACCTCTGAAATCGAAGTGGATGTGTCATTGTCGCAGGTGTGTGCCTAAATCCAAGGACCAAGTAAGTCGTTGCGGGGCTTTTGAAGTTGTACGATATCAAGCTTTTTAACCTAAGGTTACGCACTGTTTGGTGAAAGAGAAACACTGTTGATGTTTCATCTCGTTACCTCTCTTTAAGAGGAAAAGAAAAGAGCTTAGTGTCTCGTCAGCTCTTCTTTTCAAGGGGAATTTGGGAGCAAAGTTGCTTCCACCATCGCTAGATTCAAGCTAGATCCACTACAAAGTATCGCTGAAAAACCCCACTACTCTTTAAAGAAGCCTTGAGCTTCAGTACCAACTCGGACAAATTCACCAAGCTCAATAGTATAAAGTGTTCTTCATAACTCTAAGGATTACTCATTATACGAACTCTTTCTTAAAATATTTAACACCGTACGGACGGTTCTGATCATGTGGTCAAGGATATATATCACAAACTTTCTTTCTTTTCTATTAGCTCAAACTTTTACGTAATTGGTGATTTAGATATATACAGTTAATTAAAAGCCATTTCCAATCCTAAAAGGGTATCACAAATGCTAATGTGGTCAAGGATATATATTAAAGAGATGGCTTTTTAGCATATTAATGCACGCAAGAGACGCTTTAGCCTTTAGGTAAAGTTCATTACATGCTTAAATAAGCGTTGATACGTTGTGATTCAAACTTGAGATTACGATATAGCATCAAGATGAATGGTAGGATATCGATCGTACTTGGCTCACACGGACGGCCATCAGATTAAGAAAACGGTTTCCAACGTTGTTATTCAGTAAGTATAGAGTTGTACGATACATGGTATTATATATAATTATTTTTTAAAAGGAGAATTTATTTACATGAAAGGAATCTGTACGTCAATAAATTCAAATTTGTTATTTTAGTCTTTAGTTTTAGTTTTAGTTTTAGATTTAGTACTTGCAATGTTCAAATTATTTATATTTTCCTTCCTGTATTTATGAATGATCAAATTTAATTATGAAGTCAAAGTGCATTACGAATCAATGGAAAAATATTTTTTTTTGTTATCATAGATTGTTGCTTTAGGTTTCTACGATCACTTAATTAATTTACAACGAAGAGTAAATCAAAACACAAATACTCTTCAAGTAGATAGAAAGCTTGACAAACACTTCAAATATTTAATCGTTTTAAAGTCTCTCATGCCATATTATACTATAAGTTATTCAGAAAGTTTAAGGTGATGAAAAAAGATTAATTAATTACCGTTTGAACAGTTTTAGCAATGACAGAATATACCTAAAGGCTAAATACTTGTTTGGCAAATGGAAGTCCTTTCTCCTAGGCCTAGCTACTTGATTGGGGCAAACAAGGACAGCACGAAGATGTAAATAGTTCATTCTGATGCAAACTTCTCTATTTCCAGAAGAGATTTTGTCATACTGAGCAGATTTTATTCTTTATTCAGCAACATTACGATGAAATAGAAATTTCCTGGGAAGAAAGAGTAAAGCTGGAAACAGTAGTAAATGAGACAGTGAGAGAGAGAGAGAGAAAAGACACAGAGACAAGCAAGAGCAAGAGCACATGTGTCTCCGGTTTTCACGTTGGGGGTGGGTAGAACCCTAATTATTTTTACTTGTTCACCTCATCAAAATTGCCTGCTTTTTACCTGTCTTCTCAAATCTAGTTTCATCAACCCACATCAGTCTCTGTCCCAAAAAAAAAAAAAATTATATATATTTAAAAAAAAAAAATCACAAACACCCACACATGTACACATGTACATCAGTCACAGGTAGCTTTGATAATGGAAATGACGGAATATTTTATTAAACATATAAATTGCAGAGTTTTTATTAGGGTTTTTGACAAGACCAGTAAACAAAACAATATCAAAAGAAGATAAAAACCGCGACAGGTCTATGGGGCGGGGACAGGAGTAGGTAATCCTTTTGGATTAGCCATTTCATTGAAGAATTCAGGAGGGGCCCGGTGTGGTGTGGTGTGGTGTTTTGGAAACATCAAACATGGCTATAACAAGGTATGATCATTAGTTTTCCAGGAGACACAAGACAACTTCGAGTGATATCTTCGACTCTTTTTTCCTAGTGAACACAGGGGTGACTGTTTTTGCAGGCTTCTCTTTGAGTAACAGAAACGTTAACGAAACATCAGTGTAGCGCCCCAGCTCTTCCCAAACTTTCTCCACCCAGAATCCCTCTCTCTCTCTCTCTCCTCATTTAGTAGACGTGGACTTTAGTTCGAATTAGGTGGATTGGGATTGATCCATTTACTCAACTGATAGAGATTGAACAAATTTTTAGGGTAGTTTATTGAATGATCGAATTTGTATAAATCCAACTTCGACAACTGCCACATGTTTGGTTTCTTTGCGATTCATTGAGTTGTTACTGGTTAGTGGTATGTTTGGATTGAATTTTTAAAAATAATTCGAACTTTTGTGTTTGCAAAGAAAACTTTTTTTTCATTGTTTTTTTTTCTGCTTAATTAATCTTCACGGTTGCTTTGGTTTTTTTTAAAAATTGTCAAGATTTAAGTTTTTAGGGAGTTTTTTACTCTATATGATTTTATTCATCATAAAGCATAACGGCTGCAGCCCGCCTGCATTTACTAGTGCCTTCCACTTTTTTAATCTCCTTCTAGTTTATTGAGGTGCTCGTAATCTTTTTGGATTGAATTTTTCAGGATTAACTTATATTTGTCTTCTGTTTTTAGTTTTCATTGTAATCTTTTTTATTGAATGGATGTTCTTTAATAAACAAATAATAATAATAAACTTGTTGAACATTCTCTAGTTATATTGTTTAAAATGGACATAAATTTCATTTAAACCAGTTTTAAGGAAATATTCTCAAACTCATTTAAAATAGTATCAAGTGTCTATAAATATTTAAAACTCACATTAAATTATTAACATCATTAATAACAGTTTATTAACTTAGACTAAATTTAATGTATGTTTTAAATGTTTATAGATACTTACCACTATTTTAAATGGATTTGAGGATATTTCATTCAAATTAGTTTAGAAAAAAATTTTGACCGTTTAAAATTATATTTAATTAATTTAATCTCAACAACAATTAATTTATAATTAGCACTTTTCTTCTTTTAAAAAAGAAAAGAAAAAAGAAACAGATATTTATTGTATACCTATGTAATAAATAAGTTAATTAAATAATTCTTAAACAAATTCGAATTAGTTCAAAAAATTAATAAATATAATTTGAATTATCCAAAAAATTAAACATAATTTGAATTTAGTTCGCTAAGAAGTTGACTACTATTTAAAAAATTAAACAAATCAAACTTAACCATTTAAATATTTAATATTTAGTTTGACTTGCGCCGATTAGGTCATACTGTACAAATTAAGAAACATAAGAGAGACGTTAAACTGTATTTTAATTAGAAGTATGTTATACATCATTATTTTAATCATTTTTTCGTTGAATCGGTAGGCTCATATAAATTTCACACAAATTTAATTATAAATTTACTTGCTCAATATAAAATAATAATAAATAAATGAAAAATGAAATAGAAAGTATTTCAGACTTCAGAGTACACACGTGAATGGTGGTAGCTGAAATTGGTTTGTAGATAACGAAGTTGCTTGTACTTGTGTTAAATCAAATTGCTGTGAAAATCACTGTGACCAATCAAGCAATCCCATCAGATAGGAATGCACGTTAAGGTTGTATGATTAATGAGATCATTTACTATGTATTAAACTTCATTACCAATGGGATCATGTCATTTTGGTTACAAATTAAATTCTCCTTTGTTAAATTTTTATTTTATTTTGTTTTTTTTAAACAAAAATATTAACAAATAATTAGAACACAAATATAACTTCATCTTTATATCGCATCAAAACATTTTTTTCCAAAAAAAAAAACACCCTATACAATATAGTTACAAACAGAAACTCCTTAAACCAGCTTAATGTGAAAATTACCGGTAAGTAACTTTGAATTCGTGGGTAATTATCGACTATGTGTAGCCTCTTGACGATTCCAAAATGTCACGTCGTCTCTGGAATCTCTACAATCACCTTTTTTTTTTTGATATGTTAAAGCTTTTGTGAGGATGACATTGTTTTTCTTAACTTCTGTGTTTACAAGTACAAGTTGGGCTTACTATATATATATGTTCACATAAAATAACGATGCAACCCCTGAGTTAGATGAATACAATTTATAAATAAATAAATTCAACGTAAAAGCTCAATTCTTTATCAAGTTCGATAAGAAATTAGTGTTGTAGATGTGTTTGGTATTGTGATTTCATAGCAAAAAATGCAATTTTAAACTAAATTACATAAAATAAATTGTTTGAGTTTGTGTTTTAAAAATATTGCGTTTTAAAAATACAATTTTTTTTTTGCATTTTCAAATAGTAATTAATTAGGTGGATTTTTTGGAATTTTAAAGACTATAAAGTGTGATTTTAAAGGTTAAAACTGGAATTTTGTCAAACGCTTAGTTACGTTTTTAAAAATCACATAAAAATTGCAAACCTAAACCTAACCTAAGTACAAATGGACATGCAAGATTTACAAATGCTTGATTCTGTGTTAAGACTTAATTAATTATTCTCGCCCAAATCTTGTCCATCTTATTAAAAATGTTAGCCTGTTTGGTACACGTTAGAATATATGTTTTCCATATTAGGTCGGCTATGCTTCTTGTTTGATTGTAATAAACAATATTTCTATTTTCTCACAATATTCCACTGTTTTTATTGTAAACAATAATAAAACCAATAAGAGCAAGATGCAGACTCTAAGAAAATTGAGGAATGCTAAATTTATAAACAAGATTTTACAAACAAATTTTTATAATATGATATGGCACAACATGATTGGAAATGAGATAAATTCAACTTTTGAGAAACTCAATCGTATTGTGCCACATCATGTTGTAATTTTTTTTTTTTTTTTTTTGTAAAATTTATTTATAAGCCTAGCATTTTTCTTTATCTTTTGCTAATCTTTTGTTCAACTTTTTTATAAATATCTTCCAACTCATTTAAAATACACATTAAATTCTTAAGCTCATTAATAATAGTTTACTAACTTAAATTAATATTTTAAATGTTTATAAATATTTGTTATTATTTTAAATGAGTTTGATGATATTTTGTACGGAGGAGGAAATTTCTGTCCCATTTAGAATTACTATTATCACCATCAACTACCCTATGCTGCCTGGTACCTCCACGTTGCACACTACGTGTCGCCATCCCATGCTCCTTGCTCCTTCTCTCGCCAACACGAAACTTGTCGCGCCAAGTGTCACCCAAAAACGCCCGTTTTAGACCTTAAAAAACCGGTCAGCGAATTGCAGCAAGATCGATCGATCGATCGGAAGAAGATGGCAAGCGATGAGTTCAGGCTGGTATCACCTGCAATAAACCACGAAGGAAGGTTGCCTAGGAAGTACACGTGGGAAGGCCAGGGTGCACTGAAGAACCTGTCACCGCCGCTGGAATGGTACAACGTGCCCGACGGGACGAAGACCTTGGCCCTTGTGGTTCAGGATATCGATGCACCGGACCCTAGTGGCCCAATCGTGCCGTGGACCATCTGGGTGGTCGTGAACATTCCTCCGACGTTGAAGAGGCTGCCTGAGGGGTTCTCCGGGAAGGAAGAGGAATTGGGTGGTGAATATGCTGGGATTAAAGAAGGGCACACTGACTGGAAAGTCCCAGGGTGGCGTGGGCCCAAGTTGCCCTCCCATGGCCATCGCTTCGAGTTCAAACTCTATGCATTGGACGATGAGATGCACCTTGGTAACAAGGTACGTCGACATTAATCCATATATATTAATTTGAGTAAACCTCAAATATTAATTCATATTCAAAATGTTGTGATTTTTTGTTGATTTAATGTTTGGGTAAGTAACGTTGTAGGTAACCAAGGAGAAGCTGTTGGAGGCAATTGAAGGGCATGTGCTGGGAGAAGCGGTCTTGATGGCCATTTTCTAATATATATCACTTGGATGCAGTATCTTTTGACTTATTTACTCTTCACGTCTTTATTGTTAATTCCGTTTTCAGTGTTAATTTCTTGAATTTAAGTGTTGATTTATAGCTTATTTAACATAAATATTATAGCAGAGTGTTTTAACCTTAGTTTTGTAATGTATCCCTCAATATAATTTAAATATTTGATGTGTTCTGAGCAAATTAAACATTATTAGACATAAATCAAAAACGAGTGCAAATGCATATAAATGTTGAAATAAAATGATGATTTAACGTGCAATCCTGTCGGCAACGAGGCGGGCGACTAGTTTTGCTGTATTTTTCTTTGTTTATGAGCAGATTTTCTGTACTGCTCCGAGTGGCCCTGCAGTAGGCTTGACTTGCTTATGGTTCTTCTGATTTCATTCACAGTCTTCTAGTTTCATTTGCAGTCGTGATTATTTACCATTTGAGCTCTGTTGTTGGCATGCCGTCTCCTTTTGTATTTGTTTTAAGTAACCCCTTTCCCTTGCTTGCTTAGAAAAAAAAAAAAAAAAAAAATCTCTCGTCAAAATTTTGGTCATTAATAAAGTTAGGATTATTATTTCGGGGATTAGAACTTTGTGTCCATTGTTGGAGAAATTTAACAGCTTCAATTGTTTAAAAGTTGGGACTGTTTTGAAGAACTCCATAGCTTCTCATAGCATTTTTGGAAGTTTTTCCAATTAATTTCCAGAAATGGAAATGACCCACCCACCCTTGTAATTAATGTCCCGTATTGCTTAGAAAAACAAAATTGATGATTAAACATATAGATACTACTGTTGTTTTATGTTAATTTATTTCAATATGCATGTTTAAATTAATTAATGGGATTTTGACACCCTGAAAATGTTGATTAATTAGCTTGTAAATGGATATATATACTCGAGAATCCGTTTCCGATCGAGTTTGTGATTCATTGATCAAGACAATATTATCTTTCATCTTTCATTTTAAACTAAATAGAGAGGATGGTAGGCCCGTTGCAAGTGACTGGACTTTAATCACGGATTTGATTCATTGGTGTAATTATCTATTAAAAAAATGTTTTAAATAATCATTAATTGAAGAATGAAATTTAGTTTTTATTAACTTCAAATTTTAAAATAAACGTAATTTAACATGTATAATGTTAAATAAAAAATTATAATTTGAATTTTGTTTTCCTGATTATGCTTTCATTTTAATTAATGAATATCTAAATTAAGTATGTGTCGAGTCTTTAGGTTCTAAATTCAACGATATTCAAAAAGTTTTTTTTAATCAGTTTAACTAGTGATTTAACGCTAATTACATATAAGCAAATGGTACTTCAGTATTTACCATAGCAAGAATTTTTTATTTTATTATTATTGTTATTATTATTATTTTTATATAATTCCCATAGCAAGATTTTGAGTGCAATGATTATTGTTTGGGACTTCAGTCTTTACGATATTTTATTTTTATTTTAAATATAATAAATATTAATGTGATAAAAGTTTTAATCATTTAACTTTAAAATTTAGAAGATTCTAGTGGGAATGGTAATTTATGGGTGAGAGCGGACCACGTTAGTCACTGGTCCGGGACATGGCGGGTCGGAGCGGTCAAACCGTTCCTTATAAAACGGGTTTCGCTCTATCCCCTGTGCCAATACACGATCCCATTGTTTTTTCACCAGTCAAGCACAGTCCTCAATCGGTACAGAGGCCTCGAGCTATTTTCCAGTGCGATGAAGAACGACTCTGATCAGCACGCGGCGGTGTCGTCGCCTGACCACATGAACGACGAGATCGCGTGCGAGGTGAGGCCAGGCGGCATGCTGGTCCAGAAGCGTGACGATGACGAAGGCGGAGCTGGGTCTCGCGGGCCCACTATCAAGATCACCGTCTCCCATGGCTCGGACCGCCACGAGCTCCATGTCCCGGCCCAATCTACTTTTGGTAAATCTTCTACTACTTTTGGTTATGGGTTTCTACTCGGTTTGTTTGGGTTTGTTGTGAGATTTAGGTGTTTCTGATGTTCCTCGTATGCTTCCCACTGTGTTTTGATAAATTCTGTGATCCTACGGGAATTGGAACTGTTGAAATTGGTCATTGTTGTAGTTCTGGTTTTTGAAGAACTGTATTTTGATCAAAATAGTGTTATGTACGGTCAATTTTTGTGTCGTTTAAGAATTAGGGACTGTGTATTGATTAAAATAAGAAGAAAGCTTTTGTACTGTTATTAACATGCATTGTTAATTTGTGGAAACTTGTGAAGCTAAGAAGGACGAGAAATTGCATTTCTTGTTAGTGATTCTTGGGATGCCAGAGGGAATTCTAATTTTCTCGAATGGAAGATGATGCCGCCCTCCTTAATTTGGTGTAAATGGAGAGAAAGAATTAATCGAAGTTTTGAAGATTGCGAGAGGACAGTGGTAGAGCTAAAGGCCTTCTTCTTCAAAACTCTTTACCATTGGGCAGCTGCCCATATGTGTCTTCACATTTCTAGCTTTCTTGATTTTATTGATTTTTTTCTTTTTCTGTTCAAGTGTTTCTATTGTATGCTTCATTGTTCTCTCTTGCCTTTTAATCAATTTTGATTACTTATAGAAAACGTTTTTGCATAATGAATTCTCTGCTCTCATATGGTCAGTTTAAATGGTATTATTGTACTCTCTCTTATGTTTCTCGCTTCGATGGTGGAACATATGAGTGTTTTTTTGGTTGATGTACTAACTATTGTATGCAATATCCAACTTCTGTGAAAAATTCATGTCTCTGTTAATTATCCACAAATTAATTGGTTTGATGTACGCTTTGACCCATCCCCATGTATTGTTTTCTGGGAGAGCTTTTGACCCGTGAAAAACGTTTTGGTTGTCCTAAATTTTGATTGCTAATCTGGATTTTTATTAAATTTAATTATGGTTTTCTCTTATATCATGTCATTGTTTGCTTGGTGCAGATGTTTTCTGCTATTACACTAGTGTATATTTGTGTACAGCCATTACTTGAACCTTCTAGGCCAGCGGTGTGAACTACAATCTATTCTGATTGAAGTTGAATAGATTGTAGATTATATATGTTTGCTTTAAGTGGTTCATTAATGACAGGGGATATAAAGAATGCTCTTGCGCAAAAAACTGGTTTGGAGCCTAAAGACCAGAGACTCTTGTTCAGGGGAAAAGAAAAAGAGGATGAGGAGCATCTGCACATGGTAGGTGTGAAGGATAGGTCGAAGATTTTGCTTTTGGAGAATCCTGTGAGCAAAGAGAGAAAGCTTGAGGAGATAAGAAAAAACAATGAGATGACAAAAGCATTTGAAGCAGTTGCAGGAGTTAGAGGAGAGGTTGATAAGCTCGCAGAAAGGGTAAATTTATATCTACTATGAAACAACTTATCAGTGAAGGCTTCATCCTATGGAGACTCAATTTGGTTATTTTATTTTTGTAGGTGGCTGCCCTGGAAGTGGCTGTGGATGGTGGGACCAAGGTCGCAGAGAAGGAATTTCTAGTATCAACGGAGTTGCTCATGAAGCAGTTACTGAAGCTGGATAGCATTGAGGCTGAAGGAGAAGCGAAACTGCAAAGAAAGGCTGAGGTTAGTGTTCTATGCCGTCATTTTATCTGCTCTCTGGTGTGGAAATGTTACCTTTTACTCATGGATATAGAAATTATTGTGGATGATACTATTTCTCAATTTTATTGCAACTCAAGATAAAAACTATGCACTATGTGATCCTCGTATGCTGTATATAAACTGAGCTAAATTCTGTGCATATTTATATGTGTGATGCTGTACTTCTTTGCACTTTTGCATCATAACAATCCTGCAAGAGATTTAGATGCTGCTATATTTGTGGCTACCTGTCTTCAAGTTCTGGTATGGTTAGTGCACATGGTTGTATTACTTACGTATTTTCTGATAGATTAGTTGATGATAACGTTATTAGCTTCAGAAAGAGGCTCCGCCTCTTATGGTTCAATTATGTCCTGGAGGAATAAATGGGGAAAAACATTTTCTTTCTTTGAGTGGAGTTTGTTCCTGTAAACCAAAGAGTACGTATATTTCCTCTATGTCTGCACATCTACCAGTTTGTGCTTAAAAAGTTTGTTTCCTGCAACTGGTGGACTGGGATCTAAAACGGTAGTGGCTAGGTTTCAAGTTAGGGAAAAATGCTCTAGAGGTCCACGTGGTATCACTTTTTGTCAAATTACTCTCTATGGTTTAAATTTTATCAATTTAATCTCTAAGGTTAGAACCATTATCAAATAGATTTTTCCGTTCACCACGATATACCCTTCTGTTATCAAAAGGAGCATTTTTCCCTTGTTTGTTATTATGAAAAAATGAAGTTGCATTAATATACTTGGACTTAATTATCTGAAGGCTGCTGCATCATCTTATAACTTCCTTGCACAGGTACGCCGTGTCCAGAATTTCGTGGAGAAATTGGACAACCTGAAGGGGAGAAACGCTAATCCAAATAGCAACAGCAACAGTAGCAATGCTGTCTCTGTAACAACCAAATGGGAGACATTCGACTCTGGAGTGGGAAGCTTGAGTGCCCCACCCTCGTCATCTTCGGCAAATATAACTCAGGATTGGGAACAGTTTGATTAGTATAGAATTTGCTTTGTTGGCATTGTTGCAATAGTTCATAGAATGAGTTATGGAACATAAAATTTAAAGCATGCAGAAGATAAATTTTCTTTTTTGTGCTTCATTGAAGTTCACCTTTGTCATTGTATTAAGAACTCGTGCGTGTAAAAGTAACTAAAATTTCTAAAAGAACAATAGGAATTTCTCCACCAAAGCTTCATATTCAATTCTTTTGTGTGCTTTAGCCGACAATTTTCAATCTCTTTTGTGGTTTATGTGATTGCCAATTGATGTTTGTACATTTCCTTTCATCCAACATCAGACTCTGTGTTCTTCGCGTTCTTCGTGCTGGACGAAGTCATTATTTCCACCATTTTGTATATATATTTCCCTTTGTCCTTGGCCAATAAGTGCATAGGCTTCTTCTCCATGAGCTGCATCGTCCCCAATCTTGAGCTCTGGCTCAGTCATCCGAAGGGGTAGTACAAGTTTAATAAGACACAGTATGATGGATGTAGCGACTACATTCCAACCTATTATAAAACATGCTCCCACCAACTGCTTCCAAAATTGGACTCCACCTCGACCGCCATAGAAAGCCCCTTTTGAATTTGGGATCGGCAGGAACAGGCTACAGAGGTCAGGGTGAGCGAAGAGTCCTGTTAGAGCTCCGCCCAAAGTTCCGGCAACAGCATGAGTATGAAAGACACCAAGGGTGTCGTCAACCGCCTGCAGAAACCACAGCTTCTTCCCCAAAACCATCATGGTGTACCAGGGGATGGTCCCGGAAACTATGCCCATTACCAGTGCAGCCCAGCCCTGAACGAGACCTGTAGATAAGGGAAAAATGTTGAGGAATGAGGAGGAACTGAATGAGATATTCAGAGAGAGTGTTATGAGATGTTCTCACCTGCACCAGGAGTAATACAGACCAACCCTGTTATCATTCCCTGGATGGCCCCAATCACAGAGGGCTTCTTGAAGAAGATGACATCCCAGCATGTCCATACCAGGAGACTAGTGGATGCACAGATGTGGGTGTTGAGAACAGCCATGGAGGAATCCACATTGGCGGTGAAAGGATCTCCGCCATTAAAACCACTCCACCCCATCCAAAGAATTCCAGCCCCAGCTATTGCTAGTAAGAGATTGTTAGGTGGGAATTCTTCTCGGTCTTCCCTCAATCTTGGTCCAACCTACAGGGAAGACCATGAAAGTCAAATATTTGGAGATTGCTTAAATCATCATCAATATTTTATACAGGAAATGCAGGGAAATTCAACCACTACTTACCCAATAAGCTGCTGTGAATCCGGCTGCGCCGGAAGCTAAATGCACAACATAACCACCGGAATAATCCATGACACCCCATTGGAAGAGGAAGCCGCCGCCCCATACGCTGAATGCTCCGACGCTGTAGGAGAAAGTGATCCATAGCGGTACAAAGACCATCCATGCTTTGATGCTCATCCGAGCAAGAACCGAGCCAGCAAGTAGTATAACAGTCACAGCTGCAAAGGCATACTGGAAGAAGACCATGGTGGCTGTGGGGTACAAAAGTTTAGCGGCAGTTATATTTTTGTAGCTTGTGGAGGGGAGGACGGCTTGTGGGATCAAGAAGTCCTGGGAAACGGCAGGGCCAGCTTTCCCCCAAAACGGAAGAAGCTTATGGCCAAACGACATCTTGTAAGCCCACAGCACCCAGCAAGGCATGACGGCTGCAAAGGCAAATAGTGCCATGAAAGCTGAGTTGAGTGCCCATTTCTTCTTGACAAGGCCTGCATAAAGGATCACCAGCCCGGGCATGCCCTGCATGCCCACTAGCGTGGCGGATATCATCTGCCATGCGTTGTCACCCTTGTTCAGCCACTCCGGCGAGGCGGCAGTGCCTTGCTGGTATCCCGACGGAACAACTGAAGCATTTGCCATTGTTGGTTGGGTTTCAAGCTTCAAGCTTTCAGCTCTTGACTAACCCCAACAACCTTCACAAAAGGCTAGAAATCGCAGCACACCCAGTTATATAGTCAACAAATACATATGCCTTCGGAAACGTGGTTGGGTGATTCATGTAAGAATCTGGAGTATGATGGTCAAATAAAAGCTCCCTTTGGCATGTTGTTTTAAGCCATAGGACCACTGTTGTTGTGAGATGTTTTTTGTTTTTAATTAGACTTTTACCTGTCTAAAATTAGTGTTTGAAAAATACGAGATTCGTTGAAACAGTTGAGTTAGTTTCTCTTATAATTACAGTCGGACAGACTGTAATCTAGATCGGAGTCTGAAGTAAATGTCGATCCATGAATATCGCTGGAGCATCATAAGGTCCATTGCACTGAATCTTATCCCGCATGTGACGGAAGATTCCACGAGATTCTCGGGCTAAAGTCAAGATCCGAAGCCACGAATTCCAAACGACAGGGGCCATAAATGACGGTGGGCTCCTCGACCGAAGGCTTCTTTAACAACATCAACATATATAGTCCGAGTCCTAGAATTCCAAGCCGACTGGAGTGTGAACGTGGAAATTTTGCGCGTGAAACAATTGGATCCTTGTGTCTTTCCTACTCTAAAATTGGATTCTTTATCGGAAGGCTCGGAATGGTCTGATGTGACGCTTTTGTTTTCTTTCTTTACCTCCATTTTCCATCTGGACCATCTCTACGTCTCCATTAATAAGGGTCTGTTTTCTCGGCTCTTTAACCCACTTGTCTCTTATATTATATGCAAGTGATTGCTGTCATTTGAATTTTGACTACAAGAGGTGATAAAAACATGCCACCCACTGACATCTCTTTTTTTTTTTTTTTTTTTCATGATGAAATTAAGATGGTTGGACTATTAAATAATGTAGACCTCTGATAGTGAATCCAATATTCATCGAACTAGGGAGCCTTATAATATTATGAGGGTAAAATGGCTCATGTTATAAGGAATCCGTTCATCTCCGGTTTAAAAGAACTAGAGAAAATCCTGTAAATATTCATCTTTCTCCAGCATTTTATGAGTATCTCTATTACAAATTTAAGAATTCATAAATAAATAGATCTAGCTGAATATGGAGGTACATTGAAGGTATTGTTAAAAGATAATCAATTTCGGGTTCCACTAAAAAAAGGGCTGAAAAGCTTAAGAACCACATGCTCTTCAAACACTACGTGGTAACTGATGCAGTACTCATTTCAAAACAAAATCTTATATAAGAAGGGTCACAAACTCCAAAAGAAAGGTTTGACCTCTTCAACTTTAAAAACTATCTATTGAATTTTATTCTTAAGAATTTATTATTTACTTAAGCATCAAAGTCGTTTCAATTCGCAAGGGTGTTGTCATTTCGATAATTTTCTTCTTATTTTGCAAGTACCCACCGTTCAGTATGACCTTACAAAAGTCTTCTTAATCAAAATAGATGTGATCTATATATATGGCATTCCAACATGGCCTTCAAACAGGTGTTTTAAGTTAAATTTAGTTTATGTGTTGTTTTCATCATTTAGTTGACCTTTAAAATGAAATTTTTTCAACAATTTACTACATTGAACTTTCAAATATGAAAGTCTACTGTAGCAGCTTGTAGGATTTTTTTATTATTTTCTTTCTTGTTTCTCTTTATTAAAAAAATATTATTTAAAGAGAATAGCTTGCCAACTGCTCAACTTTATATTGAAAAATGAGTAAATAAAATAAAAGGGATGAGTTTTTAAGTAGCTAAAATAACTCTTATCGTTGAATATGGTCTTAATAGATTAACAATCAGTTTCATCTATCCCTTTATTGTGAAACACCATATTTTTTTCGTTCTGCCATAACTCAACTCCCTTGTGGGTTCAATAATAAGCTTGAGTTAATGATTGAAAAGCTTCATCTTCTGGATTTGGATTTTATGTTAAAATAAAACCAAAATGAGAATAAAAAAGAAGAAGCGAGATTCATGTGATTCCTGATTCCTATAATTAATGCTTTGAATATATTATATTTATCTGCCAATACTTCGGTTCAAAGGACTTAGGCGAAGAGTACGGACTACCGTAATCTATGATTAGAAAATTCTAAATTAATTTTAATTATCGAAGTGGACAGCAACCTAATTTCTATATGTTTGTTAATCTGTTGTACGAGTGTTTATTTATTTATTTAAATAGGTATTTTGATGTGATATATTGACATTTTGTATTTTTAATTATATATTAATATATTTGACTTTTAAAAAAAAATAAAACAAAGAAAACAAAACTGTTAGCAAACATAACTTTAAGCTACAGGCAACGACCTCGTGGGTGGGTCGTGGCCACATGGAAAACCCTTAGAATTAGTGGACAAGAATTAATTATTATTGATAGTACATATTGCTCCACCATGCTCGAGTGTACACATTGTGTGGTCTAATATAAGCCATTAACCTTCGATCTATCCACATTTGAATTTTTGAGGTTAGAATTTTTTTTTAATAAAAAAGAAAGGTACATGGGATATGATTAACATTATTCTTCTCTTTTATCTCTTTCATTCTTTCTCACGCCTGCTCTCCCCAAAGTCCAAACCCACAAAAAAAACTTCATTCCAGCTCTAGCCCCGGCTCTATTAAGAAAATACAAATATATATATATATAGATGTTGTAAACGTAAATCTTTAGGTTGGAAAGCTGGATTTAGGTGCTTTAAAAAGGTAGTTAGATAAAGTAAGAAAATGTGATTTTTTTTTTTTTTCTCTAAAAAATATGAAGTAATTTTAGAGAGCGGGGCGAGAATGCTCAATCCCATAAAATTTTTTGAAAAAATTTATACACTTTTTTCTAAAATTAACTTTTTACCTTTTAAAAAGTATTTTTTTAGTCAAATTTAAAATTTTAGTTTCCTCCTTAAAAAAAGACCGAGTTTTCCTCTAAATTTGGTTGGATGAACTTTCTTTAACTCAGTCTATGAAAATAACATTTATCATTTTTTTTAATAACATGTGAGATGCACATGAGTTTTTAATATTATTTATTTCAATTTTGTCCCTACTATTAAAAATTTATGTGCATCTCACATGTTATTAAAAAAATGACACATATCATTTTTATAAACAGAATTAAATAAAGTTCATTCAACCCAATTTAAAAAAAAACGCTGTCCTTAAAAATATAAATTTTGGTGACCGCTATAAGCCTATAATGTTGTTGTTTTGGTGACCGCAATAAGCCTATTGTCTTGTAGTTTTGGTGACAGCTGTAAGCCTATGATATTGTAGTTTGTGGGCCTTAGACGGTGGCTGCATCCACCCCCCTTGTGGCCCATAACCCTTTTGTAAGTTTCGTGGATAGTGGTGTATTAGGTGCCTCATGCTCACGCAATTATGTTAAAAAAAAGAAAAAAAAAGAAAAGAAAAAAAGGGTTAAAGTTAAAAAAGCAAGGTAATGGCAATCAGCCAATCAGCAAGAGTTTTAGTCTTTTAGACGATCTATTGACAAGAAAAGCAAAGAATTAAGGGATAAACAATAAATTGTCTTTGTAATTTGAGAATTTGTCAAATTATTTTATATAATTTTAAAAGACTAAACATCAGCGCGCACTAATTATATGACTCGTGTTACTTATTATAATAATAATAATAATAATAATAATAAAACTTTATTTTTAGACAGTTGCAATGTTATAATTTATGGGCCTTAAACATTTTTTTTTAGATGAGTGAAACTATTACAACAACAACCCGACACAAAAGAAAAAAAAAATTTATAGAAAATCAAAATAAAGGCTAAAAAAGTAACATTATCTATTATACCAATTCGTTCCACAGCTCGATCCTCTAAAAAAAAAAAATAGAAAAAATATAAAAGAGTCTTCCAAACTAATAGTTTAAAAGATACTAAAGTAGCCCATCAAACTATCAAAGTGTGTCAAAAATGCAACATATTTTATTATATTCCTATAATACCCCTATGAGTGATGATCTAGAGAACGCCAGTCGCCAGGCGTGCATGAATGTTCATGCACGCCTGCCGTAATTTTTTTTTTTTTATATAATTAAAATAATATAATATAATATAATATTTTATTATTTTAAAATATTAAATCAGCTGGGCGTGCCACGCCTGGCGTTGTCTTTATCATCACTCTACCCCTATTCTTTTAAAAACTAAAAAAAATAATAAAGTAATAAAATTAAAAATTAAAAAATTAAAATTTTTAAATAAAAAATATATATATAAAATGAAAAATAAAAATAAAAATGAAAGGAGTGATTGCCAATTGAGCCAACCACATAGTTTGATTTTGTATTTATCTATATTTTTTTATACAGTATAAGCGATTTATAATTTAAGCTAATTACAGTAACTAATATTTTATTTATTCAAAAAAAAAAATTATTTATTCCCCCCTTTGGTTTTTTTTTTTTTT